>NC_090180.1:45454750-45562250 GCF_024679245.1 Pseudorasbora parva
AGTTCCCAAAAAAATGTAATATAGTTTATAGAGATAAGATCTGGACTGTTCGTATCCATTGTTTATATAAAAATAACAATGATGATGATAATACCAATAATAATAAACATTATTATTGATAAAAATATATATATTTTAAGAAATATAACTTTAAAATTATTTAATACATATTTTAATTTAAATAATTAAAAAGAAAAAGTATATAATTTACTTTAAATATACATACTTTAAAATATACTTTATTTATAATTAGTTTTTAAGATTTCCCAAACAATGTAATATTCATGAAACTTTTCTTTATTTATAATTTGTATTTGAATAGTTCCAAACTATGTAATATTCATAGTTATTCTTTATTTATAATTAATTATGTTTTTTTATAGCCCCAATATATGTAATATTCATACAGTTCATTCAAATAAGATCTGGACTGCTGTTAACCCAAAAACAACAATAATAATGATAATAATAAACATTATTAATTATAAAAATATATTTTAAGAAATATATAAACAAATATTTTAACATTTTTATTAGTTATTGTTCTTTTTTATTTATTTATTTATAATTTATAAAAACGTGTATTACTTATTTTCTTTATTTATAATGTATTATGTTTTTTAATAGTTCCAAACCAATGGACAGATAAACTGTAAGACTGAACTAAATTGGCATTTTAAAGCTAGTCTCTGATGTGTATTCATATTTTTTAGTGTCCACTCTGCCATCTGCTGGACACTCCTCTTCAAACCAGTGTTTCTTTAATGATTTAATTCAAAGTATAAAAAACATTTATATTCACTAATAAATTCCATGACATACATTAAACAAAAAAAGATGAGTAAAACTGTTTAATTTCACAACCAATAAAATTTATTCAATTATATATTACAAATATGTACATCCTAATGTAACAAGTAAATATTAAAATAGACATATTTTTAGAACCATAGTTCAAAAGGCATTACGTTGTAAAAAATAGGTTTCGTTGTGATCTCACATTAAAACTGTAAAAGTAAGGGGATTTTTTTTCCTATTGAGAAACCACAACAAACTTTTCTTTCTTTTTTTTCTGTTTTTTAAATGTGCGCAAGACACAAGAGACGACACGCAAGAAGTGGATGTTACTAACAGACACGAGAATGGCAGAAAAGAACCAGGACCACTTCAGTAAACCTCACCACGGTACAACTGTTCAGAAAGAGACGAACCTGCGAAAGCATGCACATTATAGAAATCACAAGTCAAGAAAACATCGGCTTTGATGGATGTCAAAGGGATAAAAGAGGAGTTAAAAAATTAAATTAAATCAAACGAAACGGAAAAAGCATTTCAAAACACATGCT
This sequence comes from Pseudorasbora parva, assembly GCF_024679245.1. Taxonomy (NCBI): domain Eukaryota; kingdom Metazoa; phylum Chordata; class Actinopteri; order Cypriniformes; family Gobionidae; genus Pseudorasbora; species Pseudorasbora parva. The sequence continues at coordinate 45,456,097 of NC_090180.1, forward strand.
TAAAGAGTTAAGCGAACATCAAGAACAACAGCAACAACAACAACAAAGAACTTCAATGTAAAAACAACTTTGGTCCATTAAACATTAGACAAAACAAAAGTTTACAATCAAAATATTTATTACTTTAACTTTTTCCGTCCTCTCAGTTTTCTTTCATTTTTTACAAGTTAAAAACAATAATTACATGGCTATTTACAAATGCACAATCAGTATGTATAAAATAAGTTAAAAAATGAGGAGCACAATCTATACATAATCTATGAACACTCACTGTAGAAACATGTTGGACTGAGATCTCTTTCCTAACAGAGGACCAAAATCTCTTGCTTCCCCTCCGGAGGCTGGTTTTCCGAGACTCCTCTTTTGTTGACCTGAGGTCGGCCGTTCTGGATGGCGGACCTCAGGGTTAAGTGCGTTTTAGTATAGGAGCCGATCTGGCGCTCAAAGGTGAAGTGCGTTTGGACCGGGTGCGCGTGGTCGAACCAGAACTAGAACAGCGAACACAGACTGAACCGGTGATGACAGCTAGCCTGGAAGTGCAGAGCTCGTTTGTGTTATTTTTCTTTTTTACTTCTTTTATTATAAATCTGGCGAGTCTCGTGACACACATACACACGACATACATGCGCGCGCACGCACGCACACACACACCTCCAAATCAAGTGCTTCGTGTTTATCAGCCTACACACGTCTTGACATCATCACTTGTCGTGGTCCGACAGCTACGAAACGTTTTGTTGCCTCTTTATCCCATCGCCAGGTCAGATCGGCGTCAGGTCGAAGTCGTCGTTGACCTCTACGAGAGGGATGTAGAATTCGGGAATCTCAAAAATGCTTGTAGACTTGTAAGTGGCGGGATCCAGTTCCTGCAGTTTTAGCTGCCACTCCAGACGCTGAACCGCGTTTAACGCCGCCGCTTCGTGCTGCTGACGCATCAAGAGACAAGTCTGCAGCAAAACAGAGAATCATGTCAGTTGTACAGATATAGAGACTTCAAATAGGCTCACTAAATGTCATTAACTCCTCCCCCTAATGTCGTTCCACACCCGTTAGACCTCCGTTCATCTTCAGAACACAGTTTAAGATACTTTAGATTTAGTCCGACAGCATATCTAAGTGTATGCACACTTTACTGTCCATGTCCAGAAAGGGAATAAAAACATCATCAGAGTAGTTCATATGAGACATCAGTGGGTTAGTTAGACTCTTCTGAGGCGTCGACAATACATTATAGTCTGAAAATAACAAAAACTACGACTTTATTGAGCATTGTCTTCTCTTCCTTGTTTGTGTTCAATCCTCAAATAAAGATTCAAACGGTCATGAATCAGTGAATTGATTCATGATTCGGATTGCGTGTCAAACTGCTGAAATCAGGTGACATTGGCGATCCAAATCACGAATCGATTCACTGAGACAATGAAGAATAAAGTCGTAGTTTTTGTTATTGTTGGACCAAAATGTATTTTCTCTGCTTCAAGAGACTCTAATTAACCCACTGATGTCTCATATGGACTACTTTGATGATGTTTTTATTCCCTTTCTGGACATGGACAGTATTGTGTTCCTACGCTTACAGAGGTCTTACGGGTGAGGAACGACATTAGGGGGAGTCATTAATGACATCAATTTCATTTTTGGGTGAACTAACCCTTTAAAGCTCCACTGTGTGATATTTTCCCCCATCTAGTGGTGTAAAGGTATATGACCATCCAGTGAATAATAGTTTCTGTTCCTCTCAATTCTGATTTCGTTTTAACTCCTATGGTGGCAGATTTAGTCCAAGACTATCATGGCAATCCTCCTCTTCACATTCGACACGGTGCCATCGAGTGTTAAAACGCGAAAGGCGAAGCTTGAATTTATGGGTATGTCCCTCTTTGGCTAATGTACTTTCAAGATGGAGGGGCAACATGGCGACCAGCATTCGAACCCCTCACCCGTATGTATTTTCAATGGCATATTATAAACTTACGAGAATACTTTATAACTTGAAATAAGTAAATATACATTAATGAGCACATATATTTTTGAAAGAACTAAGTGTTTTTAGCTAAGAATAAACTAAAAAAGTTACACAGTGTAGCTTTAAGACAGGGGTGTCCAATCCTGATCAGGGAGAGCCTCTGTCCTGCAAAGTTTAGCTCCAACCTCAGTTAAACACACCTGAACCATACTAATCAAGGTCTTATTAGGGATATAGTGTTGTCAAAAGTACCGACCACGATACCAAGTCGGTATTCTGTGAAGTGTCATTGATGTATATTTATAACATGTTTGTGAAGCGCTGGTCATTGTAGCCAATCCCAGACATATTTGATGAGCATGTGAGCACAATGGCCAGTCAGAGGTGTTTACGAGGCTGTTCAACAGCGCTCAAAGCGGCACATTTTGACTTGGTATTGGTTTGACTTGGTTGGTACTTTTGACAACACTATAGGGATACAAGAAACTTCTAAGCAGGTGTGTTAAAACCAAGCGGCAACCTCCCGTGATCTCTCTTGAAGCCAATACGGAAGTAATGTAAACTGCAATTCCTCAACTGGCCACTAGGGACAGGCTCCAGAAGGGAGCAGAATCTCATTGAGCCCCATGTTAAAATTCTCAACTTTAAAGCAGAAAAAAACATGTTTACAGCCTGGTACAAATTGTGGTTTTGGCTTATAAGGCTAATTTTGATCTTCATGACAACTCTGAGGGGGGTGAATTTTTTTATAACTCATTCGTTTACGTTATATAAAGCCTTAAGGTTCTGCATAATTAAGGGCGTGGTTACAGGTGGATAGCCATTTATCTGCCGTCTGTAGTTATTGCGTCACCTCAGCTCCGCGCACATCCCGCCTTTTTGCTCATTTTCTGTTATCCGGGAGTGACACGCGATGACTCGCTCACAAGATGGCAACGCCCAGCTCGTCTCTACTTTAAGCTTCAGAACGGCTTATCTGAATCCTATGGGTGACGTCACGGACACTACGTCCATATTTTTTTACAGTCTATGGTTAAGACAAGCTGAAGCTCAACTCTCAAGGAAAGTGGCCCTCCAGGACTGAGTTTGGACACCCCTGACTTAAGACACACTTAGTGCTAGATTTACTATCAGCTTGCTCCAGCACAAACCCTCTTTCAGGATTTACTAAAGACATGCAGTAAAAAATGAACGCTGAAAATGTGTATTTTTGCGTCTGATCTTATTACATATGTATCTGTAGGAGTTTCAGACGTAAAATCTATGTGAGGAGAGTATTTAAATGAATCATGGGAGGTGATTTACTAAGGTTTACTCTAGTCAGTTTACTGGCTTTTGCACCATTATTCAACGATAAAAACAGTCTCAAGTCTCAACAGATGAACTTTCCATTCCCATCGCCACTTTTATGGGATTGCGCTCTCACGCTAATTTGCCGTGACTAGTAAATCTGGCCCTTAATGTTTGAATGCCATTGCATTAGACAACAACGTTTCATTTCTCAGTTTCTCAGAACTTCACTGTTTTTATTTAAAGAGGCCATATTATGCCCTTTTAAAATGTCTTGATTTTGTTTTTGGGCTCTACTAGAATAGGTTTTCATACTTGAATGTTCAACAAAAAAAATCCCATATTGTTGCAGCACCTCTCTTCCCAGTCTGTCAGTAACGCTTTGGCATGTGTTTACCGTACGACGCATCTCGCTGCTTAACTACTATGGAACAATGCTACGTTGAAGAAATCAACTAGCTAGTCACAAAACCGTATTGTTGCAACTTTGTAGCCCTATTGAAAAATAAATATAGCCAAATGCTTTTGAAATGCATTCATTGTATGCTAAGTATACAACAAATACATTTACAAATGTATGTGCTTAATATAAGTTTCAACACACTAATAACTAACCCAACCAGGCCCGCCCCTTTATTCTGCATATGCCTTGTGCAGAAGAATTATTTAAATGAGGAATAATTGTAGCTTAAGTGTCCAAATACAAGTCCACATTTTGAGGCCACTTTACCCTGATACGTCTACAGATGCTAGTTGTTTTGTATTGTTTTGAATAATTTGTTTCCTTTAATTTTACATATTTATCTGTTTTTGTACCTTTAGCTTGTCAAACTTGTCGTCTACATCCTGAAGCCAAGACATAAACTGCCTTGCATTGAACCGATCTCTAACAGAGGTCTTCCCATCATCACCCTAAAATTAAAATAAAAAAGAGATTAGCAAAGATAAACCATGTTTTAAAAGAACATTCTTGTCTGATGTTGATTACAGAAAATGCACTTTGCAATGCAAAAAGGGAAAAAAATTAATAGTTAAGAATTTGTCTAAACATTTGACTGTTCTTGGAGTTTTGTCTCAATTCATCAACAACCTGTGGTTGGATGTGAAATTTAATTGTATCATACTTGTATAAATAAAATAAAAGTAAAAGTGTTTACTCTGGTTTAAAAAGTACCCTAATTTCAATTTAAAATAATGTCCTAATAATGTGGCCATTTACCTGAACGTCCTGGGGCATGTTGTATACTTCGGCATCCAATAAGACTGTGCAGGCACTGAATGGAAGCGTCTGATTGGCTAGTGTTCTAGCAGCCCGGTAATGAACTCTCAAAACCTCCTGCTCATTGGATACAATCAGCTTTTCCTGGAAGAGCAAACATCTCAGTCATTCAATCAAGTCATCTTTAACACTAATCTAAAACTAAATAATATTTCTCTGTTATGAAATTTCTCTATTATTAAAAATAATGTTTTTTACATGACTACACATGAACTTGAACTTTTGACACAATGACTTTACCAAATTTGATGTGTGTTTAAATGGAAATTAATCAGATTAAATTTTGTAATCGCTTGACAGTCCTACTTTTTAATTTTGAAATATGTATATTTTTTTATATTAATACATGTTCTCACAAATCCTCTGCAGTTCCATCATGAACCCTTTTGGGTTACACTTTAGTTCAGGAAACTGATCTAGAGACTGATGTTCAGTAAATACAGTATATTTCTATTTACCCTTTCAATGCTGTGCTGTAGTCTTAGCTTCATCCGTACGACCTCTTGCTGTTTGAACATCTCCTTCAGTGGTTCAGGTAGAGAGGGAGGTGGCGTTATCTGAAAAAGCAAACAGTACGGTGAGACTTTCAATTTTAGCATTCGTTTATTTTTATTGTTTTTAGACATGATTAGACAATCATGACTTTTTAACAGAATGAAAGTGGCTTACTGTTGGGATGCAGAGCTTGCTGAGAGGGTTTCCATCCAGCAGATATGACCCATTGAATGTCACATATTCATCATAGTACTGAGGTGCTTGAGGAATGACACTACAAAGTACTTTCCTCTTCTCCTCAATCTTCTTGCGGATGTGCAAGTACTCATAATATGGGTTTGCTCTCTCGGTCTGGTAAGGCTGGATCTCTTCAAGCTTCAATGCATCTACAATTGCAGCTAAGGACTGTTGCGCCTTTTCTTTGACCTGCTGTGCCGTAAGGTTCATTTGGGCCGGAGCTGAAGCCCTATGCATCTTTCGTTTCCTTGGATGGGTCACCTGTATATCAGCTTCTTCGTCAAGTAGTCGGACTTTGGATCTGGCCCCAGATGAATCTGAATCTCTCTCCACGATGGATATCGGGGAGGAACTACCTGAGGTCCCTCCACTGGGCAGCTCTGCCTGATGATCGAACGAAGCACTGCTTTGACCCTGTTCTACATTAGTCTGAAGGTCAGATTTCACAGGCTTCTCCTCGACAGCAAGTTGATCTGATGTCTCTGCATCATCCTTACTTTCAGATAGAGCTTGTGTCGTTGCACCTTCTTCTGAAGACAGCACGTTCGCCCCATCCGTTTCTGTGATTCGGTTCTTGTCCGAAACATCTTCAGACAGCTCCATGGGCTCCTCGGGGACTCTTTCTGGACTGGCACAGCGAGACACATTTGTCATTGAAACTGCATGAAGGCCTTGCTCAGGTTTCACTGGCTGAGCATCAACTGTAACCATTGGCTCACTGGAGAGCTTTGAGATACTTTCGTCTTGCACATTTGCATCACCTTTTTCAGTATCTTCTTGGAAACTGGTTGTTCTCAGCAGTGGTTTAGTAGTTTCTTCAGAGCTGGATCTACATGAACCAATAGATGGACTTGGAGTGCTTGGAGTACAACTTGTTTTGGTGAGGTTTTCCCCGCTCTTTTCCACTTTGTTCTCAGGAACAACTAAGGGTTTCTCACTTTGCTCTGGCCTCAAACTAGAGTCTGCTGTCAATATCTGTTCACCACTAGAAACTGGGCCAGTTTCCCATTGCTGGCTACTAGAATGCAAAGGTGAACTTGCGTCAGATGGATTTTGTGTGTGAGAAGACTGAAATGATGCAACAGATAGTGAAGACTCCTTGTTTGATCCCTCTGTCATTACGACACCCGGGATGTCAAGCTGACCCAGATTTGCGTGCTCTATTTGACTACTAGCATTGCAAGACTTGTTCTTCTCTTGCAAATGGGTCTGAAACACACTGTTAGCCTGTTTGAGGCTACCTAGGTCTTTTCCACTCGATTCTCGCAAGTTTGGTGAAGGTTGAACTTGAGAAAGAGGAGTGACACCTTCACCTTCATTACTAGTCAGGCTTTCGCTTTCTGGAAGAGCACTAATAAGACTTTGACTGCTCTGAGTTTCCTGAAGGGGGGACACGTTAATCTCAGTTGAATGAACGGCAGCTTGCTCGCAGCTTGGGTGTGAAACAATACTGATAATCTGAGACTCTTCTGTCGATTTTGTTTCAGCTGGTGACACCTTGGCTTCTTCATCCAAAATAGCCCTTAAGCATGGGGACGCATGCCTGCTTGATAATGGTGTGCGATTGCAGAGAGCAGTTTCGGGAAGACTGCTGGTGTCTTTATCGTGAACAGTAGGTGATCTGGAGGACTGTAAAATGAGGGAAGACTGCAGGAAAGGTGGCTGGGAATCTGAAGTGTCCATGTTTACGTCAGAATCATATTCAGTTGGTTTAGGTGTCAATGTGGTTGCGTGACAGGAATCTTCTGAACTTGCCACGGAAACCATGGACACTGATCTTGACATAAGGCCAGATTTTTCACTCTCTGGTCTTGGAGATCGATTAAGACAGTTTTCCATTACTGGACCATTCTTCCCAAGCCCCAAGGTTTTCGCATCTACTGAAAGCGTTCTTCCACTGGTGGCATCTTTCAAGATCTTCTCGCGGTGCCCATCTGGTGCTTCTGAGCTCTTTGACCGAGTTAGTTCCTTGGTTAGACAAGGTTCACCGGACGAAGAGGACGTTTTAGTTTTTTCCTTGCTTTTCTGTTTCCCAGGGTCAGTTCCTGGGCGCTGCTTTAGCCGTTCCCTTTCCTTCTGCTTGATTTTCTCTAAGTGCTTCCTGTGCCACTGTTCAATTTCCTGGTCCTTGAGACTGAGCATGCGTTCAAAGCTAGTCTTCATGAGGTCATCGTTCACCAGCCGCTTTTCTTTGGGACGAGTGTCCTTTAGAGTAGCTGCAACCTTAGATTTGGCATCCACTTCACTTGGTTTCGTCTTGCTAATTTTGCCATCCCTGTTTAGCTGGGATCGATCTTTTTCCTTTTCCTTGTGTCTGTCTCGCTCACGGTCCCGATGCCTTTCAGACTCCCGGTCCCTCTCTCTTCTATCTCTTTCTTTCTCTGGAGGCTTGGTTGCCTCTTCTTTTGATTTTGATGAAATGACCTTATTGTTCTCACAAACGTAGCCTTTCTTTTCTTCCAATAACAACTTTAGATTTGAGTAGGATGAGGAAGAGGGGGTGGTCTCTTTTGATTTCTCTTTTTTCCTCTTGTCAGAATCTTTGTCCCTCTTGTCAGAATCTTTTTCCCGTTCTTTTTCTTTACTGCGGTCAGATTTTCCATGATCAGTGGTTTTTTCGGGGGCTTTTCCTTTCTTTTCAGAACATGTTTTATCTTTGTCTCTGTGGTCACCAGAAGAGTGCTCTTTCTCTGCTCTTTTGTCAAGCTTGTCCTTATTCTTCTTGTTCTCTTCATGCTTTTTCACTAAAGACGTTGTCTTGAGCTTTTCATTCTCTTTATGACTCTTATCATTGGGTGAATGTGAAACACTTGTTAATTTCTCCTTTTCTTTCCATCGATCGGTAGAGTTGTGAAATTCAGGCTTGTCAGCTAAATGTTCAGACTTTACTTTCTTGTCTTTATCTGCATGTTTCTTGTCAGACTTTTCAGACTCCCGGTCCTTTGTTGGTGGCCGCTTGTCAGTTTTCTCACGAGAGATCTTCTCTGGAGACTCCAGTTGATCTTGGTCTGCTGAATTGACAGTAATTGGTTTATCATCTACTTCTTCTTTTACTCCTGAACTGTGTAGTGAGCTGTCAGGTATTCGGCCAGAGCCAAGACTATCAGTCCGGTCATCAACTTCGTCTCCTTTGCCGTCCTTTCCACGCTCTTCTTTAAGGGGCACATCTTTTTTCTCTTTTTTAATGGTCTTGTCCTTTTCTCGCTCCTCTTTTGGCCTCCTGTCCTTGCTGCTACTACTGCTTGAATGCTTGTCTTTTGACGCACATCGTTCCTCTTTAATAGGTGATGAATCTGAGGACTTCAGAGGAGATCCTCCAGCAAGCATCTCACATTTGCCTGCAAGATCATCGTTTTCATCACTTTTGAAGAAGTTCTCCTTCCAAAACTCCCGATCAAACTCCATGTTCCTATGTCCGTCCTTACGTGGCTCTTTCGGCCGGTGGCGATTCCTCTCGGCCTCGTACTCCTTCCTGTACTTTTCCTTCTCCTTGTGTTTCAGCTTGTGCTTTTTTACAACTTTCCCATCTTTGTCAGTCTTCCTGAAGACAGCCTCAGAACTGTCTATACTGTTGCTTAGACTACTGTCTTTGAAAGGACTTGAACTGCCATCATCTGCATCCAAGTTAAGCTCCTTGTGGTGATGCTTGCTCTTCTCCTTGTGCTTGCAGCTCTTACTGCTAGACCCTTCTGTGCAGAAGTCAGACTCTGTGTAGTGGTTGTATTTGACACCATCCCCTGGACAGGATCCATCAGGAATCGAAACACAAGTCTTAGCGTTCTCCTGTTTCAGTGGGGTTGTCTGCTTGTCAGATTGGGTGTGGTTCAGCTTTGGGGACTTGACTACAGACAGGTGAAAGAGGTGGACCGATGTGTCATCCTTTGCACTGAATGACATTTTGAATGAATCCTCTTCCCTGACACCCTTGTCAGAATTGTCGGACACAGTCGCCGAAGAAAACAGAATGGACTTGCTGTTCTCTTTCCCTTCTTCTCGGACTTCCTGGTTCTCCTTGTTTTTGCTTTGGCTCTTATTCTTTTTCTTTTGTTTGCCTTTTTCTTTCTGTTCCACTGGCGTAAGAGTCAAGCTTTCTTTCTTAGATCTACTGTCTGTTTTGTGTCCATCCACACTGACCGACCTGGTAGGCGAGCTCCTTCTTTCTGTCGGTACCTCGGCTTCATCGCTCGAACTGTCTGAACTACAGTAGACACGGGGCGCCTTTGTTTTTTTAGACTTGCACACCAGCGGTGACTGGTCGCTTTTGCTGCCTTGTTTGGAAGCATAGTTGTTCCTTTCCTTCTCCTCCTTCTCCTTTTGCCGTAGCTCTCTCCTTAAGATGTGTCTGTCGTTAAGTGCCTTACTTAGGTCCTCCTCTTCTTCCTCATCCTTGAACTCGTATTCATCCAGCCCTGACATGGATGATGAGGCTTTCACGGTTGTCGATTTACTGTCAGAGTCCTTTTCAGCATCCGAGTACTCCAGGTTCTCGTCTACACTGGATGGATTCACCGACGGTGGGTCCTCTGATTCTGTGATATACAAAATAATGGGAAAAGGGAATTAACAAAATGCTACTAAATTAATTTTAAAAGAAATTAAAGGAATAGACCTTATTCACAGCAGCGCCATATTTGATTTTTAACAGGAATGAAAGCCAGGCTGTGAGGGATAGACTTTCATCTCTTTAGTGGTTTGTACTGTTATTTAATGTGTTTTTGGATTGTTCTGCAGATGAAACACTGCAAAAATACCTTTCCAAGAAATTTCAGTAGACGAAAAACTGCCGACAATATGAGCTGTGGAAAATTATAAGTGATCTATGTAGCTATGTACAGCTTTTTACAGCGGATACCCTTGAAAACACAGTAAGTCTATTTCTCACAGCCTCGCTTTTTATAAACGTTACGGCACTGCTCTGAATAAGGTCTATATCTGGGGTTAAATAAAAATGTATGTCAGTAATGCATAACAGGAACTAATTGCAATTTTAAGAGGTCATTTTTAAAAACAATTAATTTAAGTACTAAATAAAGTAAAATAATTAATGTCTGAGGTTATCAACAGAATAAAAATAATAATACTTGAGTCGCCTTAAGACTCAATTCTTTAGGTCCACAAATAGAACAAAAAATTATCTGAATTTTGCAACAAATCACTGTTTTCATGTACTGCATAATGCAATTATTTTCTAATAATCAGAGTTAGATCTTAATTGCGTAAAATGTTTTCATGATACGAGCAGAACTCAATTTTCATTATTCTTATTGTTTGCTAATAAGTATGGTTATACCAAACTCAGATAGGCATTCATTTTTATGCACGTAATAGATATTATTCGGCGGCTTGATGATTATCGCAATGCCGGATTTGCCCATGTTGTTTCGCATTCTTTGTGCCGCCTGGATGAAGATAAGGAGCAGAGACTGCCTAGCGATTTGTGTTTAAAGAGTTTAGCAAATTTGGAAAAGAGAAAACTTAATAATGTTAAGGAGTTCATGAAGTTGTGTCCACTGAACTTTGGTCAGTATTAATTTGATTGAGGTGTTTACATGCCTGTTTATTGCAATTAAAATTGCCGTACGCTACATAGTTTATTGTGAATATGGTTACTATGATTATGAGCTTAAATCGCATTAGTTTAAGCAGTTAAAAAACAAACAACAACAAAAACGCAACATTGCCAAAATACCATTATAAAAATCTCATTATGTGGGTGCATGTAAATGCAGTGAATGTTTTGATTAAAGAGAAAACATGAATGTTGCTGGCGGGAGTGGGAGATGGTAACGTACATTTTTGTAAAGGTTTCTACAGTAGAGCATGGCACTAGCATTAGCAAGGTCATTGGATCGATTCCCAGAGAATTAACTAAAAAAACGTTTAGCTTGAATGCAATGCAAGTCGCTTAGTATAAAAGCACCTGAAAAATGCAGAGATGTAAAATACTCTAAATAGCACATAAAATATAGGCACGTTGTAGTTGAACCAAATGTTCCTCTGAATGGGACAATAAAAACTAATCTAGAGAACAAAGACCACTATTTAGAAAATGGATATGCCTTGGACTCTACGTAAGAGATTGGTCAGCATGTCTCACAGGATGCTGCAAATGTTTACAGGTCTTGTATTAAATCTGGAAAAAATACAAGTTCTAAAAAAATACCAAAAGCAATAACGTCTCCATACCTGAAGAGCTCTCTTCTGGTTCTGAGAGCGGGATCTCTCCCTTGAGTAATTGCTCAAGCTCCTGAGAGTCAGCAACATCAACCGGTCTCTCCCCTCTCTTGTTGGCCTGGAAGGCATTGCCTCCATGACGCAAGAGCAGCTTTACAATCTGTGAAAGTTTGGCAAAACAGAGACAATGTACACAGGTGAATCAGATTATTAGAATGATTCACAAGTGGTACAAGTTCTTGCAACAGATATTTGTTTAAAATCCATGTAGGCTGATCACTAGCTGTAAATGGCATAATTTAAAGTAAAAACTCACATCTTTGTGTCCGCTGCTGGAGGCGTCATGAAGCGGAGTGTCATCGTCCAATCCTTGCGTGTTCACTTCCGCTCCTGCACCAATCAGAACCTTTGCCACATCATAGTAACCAAGGTTACAAGCTTCATGGAGCGGCGTCCAACCTGAAGAAAAACAAACACACATTTGAGCTCATGAGAATCTATAACTTGACAGGGAAAAAAACGCTTAACCCTATAAAGCTTATAATATGATATTTGACGTCCACTTTCAGCTCATAGAGTGTTTTTGCTGTGACATTTTAACTTATTCTTATAAAGCAAACATAAGAATAACTTTTATATTTTTAGGGTTAGTCTCCTGGTTAAAATTGCTTGTTTCTCTGGATTTAAACATTCTTGGAAACATTTGGGATAATGTAAGTACACAAGTCAATATAACACTGTTCTAGTGGTTTTTGGATATTTTATTCCAAAATATCTTACATATTGTGCCTTTAATTCCATAATGCCTTTAATTCCATAAAACATGAAAATAAACAATAGACCTGCTATCAGGTGATGTAATCCTGTAAATGTCTCACCTGCAAAGTCTTTGACGTTTACATCTGCTCCGAGGCTGATGAGTTCCTTCACCTGCTTGACGTCTCCTCTGATGGCAGCCATATGCAGGGGTGTCTCCCCTCTCTCATTTCTCTTATTCACTTTGTCCTTCTGCCGTGAGGACGAGCTGCTAGCGATCTTCTTCTGCACCGCCGGAGATTGAGAGGGGTGGTTCGGTGTGGTATCTGAGATTACAAACCGATTAACCAGAAAGCCAAGGTCATTTGGTTTATCTGAATTGTCAGTCTGACCTGACTAGACTAAAAAAAAAAAGAAAGCGAGTGCTCTGATAACGAATGATTACATCATAACTCACTGAGCATGAATAAACTGGTGGATACAGATGGGAGTCATTAACAAACTAAAATTAAACAAAAAAGCATTTTCAATAATTAAAAAAAGTAAAGCTGAAATAAACTAAAACATAGATATTTGTTGGGGGGGAATCACAAATTGAAAAACAAAATTAAAACTAAATATAAATATTAGAAACAAATCAAAATGGAAAAAGCATATAATAAAACTATTATATATATTTTTTTTTAAATGTGTTTCTCAAAAGGCATTACATAAATTGTAAAAACCATCATGACAGTACAAACACCACAAAACAATAAGAATACATAAGAAATAAATAAACATACATATAACAATCAACTAAAACCTGGTGCATTTTCTCACTTAGTTTGATTTGTTTAGGCATTTATGAACAGTGCAACTGCACTATACAAATAAGTACTGAGTACTACTATATACAGTACAGCGCAAAAGTCTTAGGCACGTTAGTATTTTCACCCCCCCAAAAATGTTTTTAAGCCAGTTATTTCTATATTTTGACAATAGTGTGTCAGTAGGTAATATCAGTTTACATTTTCAAACATTTATTTTGCCATTAATTGTAATAATCCATTACAGTGAGATTTTTGTATGCAGAAGGAGTCTGACAGCAGCTGTTTGATCCGCACAGAGATCTGATCTCACCATCAGAGTCCGTCTGGTATTACATGAAGAAACTGAAGGATCTAAGACAAAAACCACAAGAACTGAGACGACATCAAGACGCTTGAAGAACCCCTCCTGCAAAGCTCCAGTACTGTCAACAGTTTTAGACACTTTTGTAAAAATGCTGTAAAGTGAGAATGATTTCAAAAATAATGTCATAAATAGATTTAGTTTATCAATGAACTCTTGATAACTGAATCAGATCAGTGTTTAGTGTGACCACCCTTTGTGTTTTAAACAGCTTCTGTCCTGGTACTCTTGCTCCGTTTTTCGGGAGCTTTGCAGGAGGGTTTCTTCAAGCATCTTGGAGATGTCGTCTCAGTTCTTGTGGATTTTGTCTCAGTTTCTTCATGTAATCACAGACAGACTCGATGATGGTGAGATCAAATCTTCGTGTGGATCAAACAGCTGCTGTCAGACTCCTTCTGCATACACAAATCTCACTGGAAGGGATTATTACAATTAATGGCAAAAAAAAAAAGTTTGAAAATGTAAACTGATATTACCTACTGACACACTATTGTAAAATATAGAAATAACTGGCTTAAAAACAATTTTTGGGGGGTGAAAATACTAACGTGCCTAAGACTTTTGCACAGTAATGTATATAGTAGTACTAAGTACTTAATTGTATAATTACACTGTAACAAGGACACATTAAAATAAAGTATAACCAAATGTCCTATTTTTGAGAAAATCCTGGCTTTTGACATAAACAAAATTCAGAAGATAAGGAGACAGTCTAATAAAGAAAATATCAGTGTCAACTTTGACGTCTGTGTAAAACCTCCCAACGTTTAGCTATAAAAACAGTGCAAAAGGTGAAAAAACCTACCTGGACTGTTGTCTCTCGCTGTCATCTGCATGACAAGTGCCATTTGCTTTCGTTCTGATAAAGGGTAGCCGAACAAAATGTTCACAGGGGTCGACTTCTTAGTCCCTGACTCCTTCTTAACTTTCTTCTTATCTGGAACATCTTTGTCTGCATCAAACAAGAAAAAGGATGAACAGAGCATGAGCACAGCTTTCCTCTTGCATTCATGCATCTCAGCCCCTGAAAACGTCAACGTCTGATGCAATTTATGCCCTTTAAACAAACAGCTGGAGGATTTGTAATGGAAACTTTCCAGACACATGCATTACCCATCTAACACCGTTCCCATGAGTCTCTGTGAGCTATTGAAAGGCATGCCATTAAAACAGACGCAGCGGTTAAACCGAGAAAGAGTCAGTGTGTGTGCTTCCTTGAACCGAATCGTCTTTTATAATGACAAAAACAAGAAAAGTGAATGTGCGAGACGTCTCTGCACATCAAATGATGCAACCAAAAGTCGACTGTCTCTCTGAGAGTGATGCAAAAAGGCTAGCAGACAGACAAGGTCATGCTGGAGAGGTTACGGAAACTAGATTTGTTTCAGCCAGCGTCAGACGGAGGGTCAGACGGAGACAGATTAAAGACGGTGCCGAACCGTGATGCGCTTCAGACTGTTTGCAACCGTTGGAGCGACACAGCAAGGCTTTTGCTGTGGGGTAGAGCTGCACGATTAAATCACTAAACGACCGATATCTCGATTCAAACAACCATGAAATCTTATTCTTAAATGGTAATTTGCCCGTCTAATAAACCTTTGACAAAATCTTTTAAATTAGGGACGCACCAATAGGATTTTTTGGGATCGATACCAATATTAACGAACAATTATTGGCTGATTCTGATACAGATCACTTGCCTCTTATTTGGATAGTGCTTTGATCATGTTTTAAATCAGCAAATTGCATGCATAGTTTATTGCTGCATCATTACATTTTACCATTTAACATTCAGCAGGCCAACATAAATACAACAGAACAAAGAAACATATGAAATAAACAGTGTTTTTTAGGTTTTAAATGTTCAGGTACAGAAATAAAGCAAACAAATGTAAAATAACTGCATATTCACTGTATAAATTATATGCATATTAATCCTTACAAAAGTAAAAAGAGTAGTGAGCATTTTGTTTGCCATTTACTGTTGATTAACATTAAAAAGCAGTGTAAAATAAAATGTAAATGTAAAATAATCTATCTGAATCCCCAAAAGAGTTTAAGGGACCATTATTTTAGAACGTATCGCCTTATTTCCAATGGCAGCGCGTGATGCTTGTCATGTGACACCGCAGCCACAATAGCGCTGCACTACGAATGTATCGATACTTTTTTGAATTTAAAATATTGACAAATATGTTGGCATATGTATGTCATAAACTACTTGGTATTCCGACTCTTAAATACATGTAAGTGATGAGTTTTGTTGTTTAAAACCCTTTATTGACTTATAATGCGTGATGGGCGCCACCATCTTAGTTTGCGCCACAGTTCAGACACTCGGATCTGTTGGATCTACATCACGTAAATTCATACATGAAAGTAAGCGACCAGTGAAGTGGGAGAAGAATAGAGTAAACATTTTATAGTTATTTACACAATGTGTATCTGATTTGAATAAAACACATCATCAATTTATAATTGAATGTAATGTTATTGCCAGTTCTACAGACATCAGTGTGTATTTTACAAACTATAAATGTATTGTTTTGCTAGTACTTACGTGTATTTAAATGTCTGAAACCTAAAATAAACATTATGTGGTTGAAAACAATGAATAGTTGTGATATGTGACACGTGCCAAGTGCGTCCGTCTCTGGCTCAGTGCCAGCCAAAGCGCAAAACACATTTAAATTTAGCAGTTGATCACATGACGCACTGAACTTTCTAATCACACCGGTGTGATCGCACACGACAAAAGGTTAATCTTGGATTATGCAATAGACATTATACAGCTCAGTTCCTTCATGCAGTTACTTAATAAACAATTGGGTTGTTATATCTGCCTTTTAATGCTATAGCCAATATGCCGTTGGTTGTAAATTTATCAAAAATCGGACGATAAATAAATTCAAATCTGTTTTCTTGCAGCCACTGACCCAGAGAGCCCAGTTATCACGTTTACACATAAAACAGCTTCACAAACAGTTTTTTCAACCACACAGTATCGTTATTACTAACAATAATTTGAATTATCACAGAAGCATACCGGGATAGTATACCGATATCTACGGTAGCGATCCTAAATAGAGAAAATTCCCTTTTGAAAGTTACATGACGCTTCAAATAATGATTGTATCGATTACAACCAGTAGGTGGCGACAAGTGACTGTTAAAAAATCTATCATTCACAAGAGATTCATTCAAAACCGCTGATTCATCCAGTGATGAAACAAGTATTTATGAGTGAGTCATTGAATCAATTATTCAAACCATTACATTTAAATACTCTTTCTAATTGAATGAAATAGACTGCAGCAATACATATTTGTCAGAACCTCTAGTAATTTACATTTGTCTGTTTAGAATCGTGATCTCTATATTTGAAAGCAAAACAAAATCCTGATTCTCCATGTTTTCCAGAATCGTGCAGCTCTACTGTGGGGCGTCTTTAACGGAGGCAGTTACCTGCGTATATCCTGCAGGGAGGAAGTAATCTCTCTCCCCACACATCGCTCGACTGCCCAGGGTCAGAGTCATCTACAGTGCAGAAGCAGAGAGGCGGGAGGGGGGGAAGAAGGGGGAGGTTCAGGGTTCGAGAGGTGGAGGGGAAGGAGGGGGTGGACGGGAGAGCAGAGCACTGATTACACCCACAGGCTCCGCCCCTCACTCAAATGACAAATCACAGCACAGGATTCAATGACTCCGGAATGAATATTAAGACCCACAGATGACATCACAAACCTAAATCCATTCCCATCCAAAAAGCAAGACATAAAAAGTATCATAAGCTCGCAAATTCACAATAAGCTTACTTCTAAAATCTTTAATATTTGTTTATTTATTTTAGTGGTTTGGTTACTGAAATAGGATAAAACATTAATATTAGATAGAAAAACAAACTAATTTTATTTTAATTAGTTGCAAAGGCAACATTACCAATTTGTAAGCTAAAGTTTCTAAAAGTAATAAAACTGTAATGAATTAAAGCTATATAGAAACTAATAAAAGGACAAAAGCACATTAAAATAAATAAAATAAACAATTTAATTTAAAAATATAAAATAAAAGCCAATTCGACATATTGATAAATACTATTGCAGTAAATAAATAATCATTCTAAAATAACACTGGATTATAAACAGAGGAGGAATGACCAATTCTTTTTTAATCTTGGTATTAATTACAATATAGATATTTTTGTAAGCAATTCAACAAAGAGTTAGGTAGTTAAATTAAACATTAGCCTATCAATTAAACATTAGCCTATACAAATTAAAGGCACTTCATAGTTTTGTTTGTTTTTTTGCCAAGGAAAAGATTTGATTTTTCATACCTGCCAAAACCAGGTTTACATTATGAAACGCGCTCCAAAAACAAAACACTACCAGTCAAAAGTCTGGAAACATTACTATTTTTAATGATTTTGAAAGAAGTTTCTTCAAGTCTGCATTTATTTGATCAAAGATACAGAAAAAAGGTAACATTGTGAAATATTAATACAATTTAAAATTATGGTTTTCTGATTTAATATATTGTAAAATGTAATTTATTCCTGTGATCAAAGTTGAATTTTCAGCATCATTACTCCAGTCTTCAGTGTCACATGATCCTTCAGAAATCATCTCATATGAGGATTTGATACTCAAGAAACATTTATGATTATTATCAATATTGAAAACACTTGTGCTGCTTAACATATTTTAATAAAACATGAATATCATATTTTTTGATGAATAAAAAGTAAAAAAAAAAAAAAAAAACAGCATTTATTCAAAATATAAATCTTTTCTACCAATACAAATCTATACTATCCTTTTTATCAATTTAACTTTTTTTCGATTCAAGTCTGACTCCAAACTTTTAAAATGGTAGTCTATATTGTTACAAAATATTTCTATTTTAAATAAATGCTGATCTTTTTGTAACTTTTTATTCATCAAAAAAATATTAATATTTTATTAAAAAATAAATAAAAATAAAGCAGCACAACTGTTTCCAACATTGACAATAAATCCTCATATTAGTATGATTTCTGAAGGATCATGTGACACTAAAGACTGGAGTAATGACTTGATGAGCAGAAGAGGCTTCTTATAAAAACATTAAAATAGTAAGGTTTCCAAACCTTTGTCCGACACTGTACATATACAAAATGACTCCATATTTCTGTCGTTTTCATGTGTAAATAGCGCAAAACAGTATTGTGCATTGACATCAGCACGGACATATACTGCATTATAAAGTTACACATTAGTTAAACTTGCATCTTTGCACAGTATAAAGCATCATATCATATGATTATATGTGGTAGTTTTGGTTTTAGTATTTTCCTATTCATCAGCTGCATAGATAAGAAAGTATTAGTATATTTGCCTTTACATGATCCAACTAACTAAAGAACTGGGAATACAATAAGGTTTTAGGCTCCATGTAAAGTAATGTAAATATATCTTTATTATTCCCTTGTAATGTTCTGATTTCCTATATGATGATGAGAAATCTATCGTGTTTTTGATCGAGACCCAATCTATCATCCATGTATT
Organism: Pseudorasbora parva; assembly: GCF_024679245.1. Lineage (NCBI taxonomy): Eukaryota > Metazoa > Chordata > Actinopteri > Cypriniformes > Gobionidae > Pseudorasbora > Pseudorasbora parva. The sequence goes on from NC_090180.1 coordinate 45,475,010, forward strand.
TGATGAGGCTGGCTTAACTGTTACATAACAAAAAAAACCTCTAGTACAGCATGTCCAATAAAAACAAGACCTAAAAGTGACCAGAAGAGGGCGGCAGTGAGGCACAGATACAAGCTACTAGAACTTTCACCACGAATGCAAAACTGACCCGTGTCGGAGTCCCGATCCTCGTTCCGGGGCGGACTGACGGTGAAGGAGAGCTTCCGTTTCATGGAAGACTTCGACTTCCCCTCTTTCCCCAGGATTTCACTCCGATCCAGCTTCGGAGTTTTGGCAAACGGGGAGATTTTCTCTTTACTCTGAGCGAAAGAAAGAGACACACACACACACTGATATTTAAATGGAGGAACATAATACAAGTCAAAAACATGTTCTGGGTAATGAAGTATGCACAAAGCCTTGCTCTTAATATAATAAACAATTAAAAAAAGATTAAGATCTTTGGAGCTGGTTCAATTAACTTAATTTAATATTTTTTAAAAACTAAACAAAAGATCCACTGCCAAACCTCAATGAAATTACTAGAAAACTGTACAGTTTCATGTCCTCATCATACTTCATAATATACATAAGATTAAAAAAAAAAAACATTCTAAGATGTTAATAGTGCTACTTTTTAATTAGAACAACAAAATTAAAGTGATGCTTTAAAAATAAAAATAAAAAATGTTATTTTGTTATAATATAATAATAGTACTACTAACTAAGAATTATTATGATTATTGTAATATTATAACAATAATAAAACAAACTAATAATTATAATGATTATTATTATTATTAGTAGTAGTAGTAGTAGTAGTAGTAGTAGTAGTAGTAGTAGTAGTAGTAGCAGCAGCAGCAGCATTTTAAAATCTTGTAGTAATAATAATAATAATAATAATAATAATAATTATTATTATTATTATTACTAGTAGTAGTAGTAGTAGTAGTAGTAGTAGTAGTAGTAGTAGTAGTAGTAGTAGTAGTAGCAGCAGCATTTTAAAATCTTGTAGTAATAATAATAATAATAATAATAATAATAATAATAATTATTATTATTATTATTATTAGTAGTAGTAGTAGTAGTAGTAGTAGTAGTAGTAGTAGTAGTAGTAGTAGTAGCAGCAGCAGCATTTTAAAATCTTGTAGTAATAATAATAATAATAATAATAATAATAATAATAATAATAATAATAATAAAAATAATAATAATAATAATAATTATTATTATTAGTAGTAGTAGTAGTAGTAGTAGTAGTAGCAGCAGCAGCATTTTAAAATCTTGTAGTAATAATAATAATAATTATTATTATTTTTAATATTATTTAAATAAATAGCTAAAAAAAGTAACAATATAAATCTTTACTGTCACTAATCAATTTAACACATCCTTGCTGAATAAAAGTATTAATTTCTTTCAAAAAGAGAAAGAAAAAAAATTCTGAACCAAACTTTTGAATAGTAGCGTATTGTTACAAAAGATAAATTTGAATAAATGTTTTGATTATAAATAATCATATCAGAATGATTTCGGAAGGATCATGTGACACTAAAGACTGGAGAAATTCATTTTTTTTGCTTTGATCACAGGAATAAATTACATTTTAAAGCATATTAAAATAGAACAGCATTATTTTAAATTGCAATAATATTGCACAATATCTGTTTTTCCAACTCACCTTCTTCCCCGCTGTCTTTTCCACCATGGCTCCATCTCGGTCCGATCCTGGTTTGGCCATGGTGCATCTTATGCCTAGCTGTGGCAGCTACGGCTCACAGATTTCATCATGGGCCTGAAACACAATTATATGATGCAAATCAGGACTTGAAAAACTGACACAACACTGCATTTACGAGATTAAACATTTGACTAAATATGGACAAATATGAACTCATGATGACATTGGCATGTTAGTTTTTTTAATAACCAGCATTAGATACTGAAATCAAATTATATTAAGACATACTTTATAATTTACAATATTTTTCCTTCTATGTTAAGATTCAAAATTAACCAAATAGAAAATAATCAATGTAATGGACAATTCAATTCAAATCCAGGATCTTCAGATTTGAAGCTACAGATGATGTTAAAATTAAACAAAATTAAAAAATAAGTACATTAAAAAAATAGAAAAAATAAAAAAATCCAGGGACATTTTGTAAAATGCAATAATAAAAAAAAATCAAGAATCTGGGCATTTGTTAATTGTCTTGAACCTTCATATAACTGACAAAAGTACAAAGAAAATACTTTGTGCAAAATTGTATTTTATAAATCTAAAGAAATTGATGACACTCCAAAATCTGGATAAAATAAAATCAAAATAAAATGTTGGCTAAAGTAAGTCAGCCAACAATTCGAATTCAATTGGTATACAAGACAATTTTAGGCATGGGCAGGTCAATGAATTATCAGTATTATGATTATTAGTGAACATAGTTTTAGTAGTGAATAATATGATGAGTTGTGAATGTTTTGAGTAAACATAATGCAAAACTGCTAATGGAACAAAAATCTAATTCTCTCAAATCTTAGGAACTGGAAGAAAAAACCCAAACTCGACTATGACAGCAGAGAGGAGAACATCTCGTTCACAAACTAGAGAGACTCCTAGTCAAACGCGGCGGGCCCAAAAATACATTTAAGACAATCTGTCAGCGTTAACCTCTGGGTACGGAAAACAACTGTGAGACGGCAACAATCAATCATCTCCCAAAGCTCACATCTGAAAATGTTAAGGGAAGTCAGGAATAGTTTGGCAGTTCTCGACCCTGTTTGACATATCAATTCAAAGTGCACTGAAAGCACGTACGCGCACACACACGCGCGCACACACTCCAGAAATGCATTCTAACGGTTCTTAAACATGACCAGGGAACAAACATCCTCGGTGCTCAAACTAAAATAATATTCAGTAAAACCCACAAAGGCAAAATGCAGGCTAATGAGAAGGGTGTGTGTTTGGAGCATGTGAGCTGTATTTTCCCGTTTCAGAGGTCACTCAGTGGAAACAGGACTTATGTTCATGTCTGCTCCAATCCTTGACTGATTACAGCTCACCAGTGTTACAAAATTTCTGCAGCGCAAAAACGACTGCACATGATGTCTGACGGAGATTATAAGTAGTACTGTGGCTATAGTATCAGATGGTGATGCCACACAACACTAAATCATGGTACTGTATGATTACCATATTCATATAGCATAGTATAAATAAATATATTTGACATGTAATCAACAATTTGTTGTTTACTAAAAGACAACAAGATTTTTTTATTTAAACATTGTGTTTCCCACTAAATAAAAAACAGTAATGAACAGCAAAAAAAAAAAAAGGTTTTTTCAACTTGGAGGTTGAACTCTGTACTTTTAAGGGCACCAACTGAATTACATCAACACTACAACCGCTCCATTCACATCTGTACTTGGTAAAGCGTGGAATGGAGAATGGAGTAAAGCGTTGGTACCATCGTTCGGTACTGGAGAACGCATCTGGTGATATAGACGAGTGTCAGTAAATATAAAACAGCAAAAATACTTTTTAAATATGAATCCTGTATGCCCCGCGTGTCTGTGTGAATGAATGAATGACGATGCGCACGTTGCATTTATTACACACACACACGCCGGTCACGTGTTTCCATCTCTGCAGTCTCATATGAGGACATGAATGCGTGAACTTCATCTCCAGAGCCGCTCTGAGAGTCACTTCATCTGCATTTTACCATTCCAATTGAGAAAAACTATCGTTATATCAAACACAGAAACTCAAAGGTCTTCACAACAACCCATCAAAATAAAACTTTGGTTTAATTTGACAAATATATTACTGTACATAGTTTATTTGTCAAGTTAAACCTAACTTTTATTCTGCCGGTTTGCCGTGAAGACCTTTGAGTTTCTGTGTTTAAGATATGACGAGAATTTAGATGCATCTTCTCAATTTAATAATAATAAATGAATCAAAACGTTTTTAGTAATTATCACATTTTATTTTTAAATAATGCAGTAAAAAAAAACGGTACTGGTTAAAATGTAAACGGTCCCCAAGCCTAACGGTATTACCATTATGTTAAACATTTATATACACTAAATTACATGAAATAGTTTAGTAATAAAACATCTACCTATATTTTTACAAAACATTTTTTTATAATTTCCCCAGATAATAATAATAATACATATCATATTTGAGTTTCAGATCATATGCATTTCCACTATTGCTTTATGGCTACAGTAAACCATGTGTCTGTACATGTTTTTGCATCAACACAATCTAAAGAGCCAAAAGAACAAGGATGCGTTTGCACACCAAACCAAGCTTCACATCAGCTGAGCACAAGGCCTTCAGTGCTTTATCTTTACAGTGGTTCTGCAATTGCTCAAAGCAACAAAAGAGAAAGTCAGCAATTAGAGAGCATCTGACACTGGCGTCCGGGTCTCTTCTGGATGAAAAGCAAATCAGCAGAGACCCACAGACCTAAACAATACCTTTCCCAATAGACTCGCGAGCAGATGACAGAGAGCAGAGGCTCATGGGAAAGAACATTTCCACGACACCTGACACCCAGTGGGACCGAGTAAAAACCAGCTGAGTCACTCCGTCTGAGAAAGAGGAGGCGGTGAGGAGAAAAGAGCTGCAGTGTCCGTGTGCATGATCAGTGTGGGACAAATGTGTTACAACTACACCACAAGATTTCCTGCACTCAGTGTCAGCTTTACAACCGTGCCACAGCCTCTTAAACCAATAATCCACCCGTCTCTGAAGTTTCACTCTCAGCATACAAGTTATAACAGGACTAGTTAAACTTGTTTAGTTTAAATCACGCTCAAACCAAACCCATTGAGAAATAAGCCAATGAGTTGCAGGACTGAAACATTTCCCAGGGAGTGAATTTCAATTGATTATGCATTTTTTATATGATCATGATATAGCTAATATCGAAACAAATTAATTAGTAAACATTTCATTTCATAGCCAATATTTGTGCATTCTCCTACACCATTTTACCTTACATAATCCAGATGTTTCACTCACGCAGACCCATCATCACGCATTCATGCATCATTAATCATGCATTAGCGCAGAAAATTGAGACCTTTATCATTTGAATATTCTATAGATCTGAATTTGAAAATTAAATTATAATTATAAAGGCCTAACAGCTCACCCTAAAGACCAAATGACGACCACTTATGGAAAGATAAATGCATTAATTCAAGGATCACCTTTTAAAATGGGCCTTAATTATAGCAAATTGATGCAAAACGGCTTCACACGGTGCAATATTAGCAGTAGTAGCACTCAAAATCAGCATGAACCAATATTAAACATAATGGTAACACTTTAAAATAAGGTTAATTAATTAACATTAGTTAACATGAACTAATAATGAACTGCACTTTAAAAGCATTTAATTATGTGTTAATGTTAATTTTAACATTTACAAATGCATTATTAACATTTTGTTAACATTAGTTAAAGAACAACTCCGGTGAGAAATGACCCTAGGGGTAATTAACAGATGGTTACCTAGTAGATCGTTCTCTGGGATGCGTTTTCATGAAATCGAATGTAAAGAGTTTTATCTCTAAAAACAGATTAGCTTATAACATTAGTCTATGGGGCAAAGGGTAAGTGAAATTAAATCGCTAGTTAATACCACTAACAAGGCTCAAAATAGCCTCACACTGACACGGTAGCATAATGAGGGTCCCTACATGCAAACCGAAGCATTGAGAGCTTTGTAAGCGTACAAACAGTTTAATAAGAAGATACTTTATAAACACAGTACGTTATGCGTTTACAGACAGCAGCCATCTTGAAAAACAGTCTCGACCAGTCGAGCCACAAACGCTGTGCTAAGTGATGAACTGTGACATGTAATCTCATATGGGACACCTTCTTCTTCCCTTGTAGTTAGTCAACCATATATTTTAATAAACAGATATAATTCATGCATTTGCTTGTAATTAGATTTCACTTAATTCCTATCAATCAGCTCACTTAGCACAGCGTGGTCAAGACTGTTTTACTTCTAAATGTTTAATTTTCACTTCTAATATTTGCTAAACAATCTTTAATGTAAGCATTATGTATTAAAAATAAAATAATAATTATAAAATAACTCAACATGTGCTCTGCCCTATATATATATATATATATATATATATATATATATATATATATATATATATATATATATATATATATATATATATATATATATAGATAGTTGCTAGGCAACGTGGGGGAGAGGACGCTGGCGTTGTCTGTTCGCCGCTTCTCCACCCACAAATCATGTTAATGTACTATTAGATTTAGATTTTATTTTATTTCCTTATGTTTGTGACTAGTCTAACAGTCAGAGCTACAATTGGGACTGTTGCTGATTGCTGGCAGCCACTGAGAGGTCGTTGTTCGTCGTTTCGCCGTTTTCCACCGCTTCTCTGATGTTTATGTTTGAATTGCTGCGGTTGGTTTCTGGTTTGGAGGACATTTGATGTATCTCGCCGCGGGTGCGCACTGGTGGTCTCCCTCGGGCTTAAGCTGCATGGTGGCTGAAGTTTGCACCGGGCTAGCGTCATCCGGGCCATCGTCATCGGCGTCCGGCATGATGTTGGGATGTTCCGCTTCTCGGCTGCGCCGCTGTTCCGTCCTGCATTGCGGCCGTGGAGCGGCTTGGACTTCTGCGCCGGCCCCGGTGTGTCCACAGAAGTGCCCGGAAAAATGTTCTGCCTCCTGCATGGTGCTGCAGCGATCCCCATCGTTTGAATCGTCATGAAGAAGACCCATCATCTGGTCTTCAGCTGTCGTGCCTCGGCGATGTCATCGGGACACTGCCGCTGGGAGAAATCTGAAACATGGAGTGGACCACAGTGTGCTGCGGAGCTAACAGAGACTTCCACCATCAGCTGTTTTCTGTTCACCATCAGCTCTGTTTCTGTTCAGTTTTCAGTTTCAGTATATTTTTACTTGTTATTCATTTTTTGTTGTTATTTTTCACCCCCTTTGTTGCACTTTGAGATTCTTCGGAATGAAAAGTGCATTATAAATAAAATCTATTATTATTATTATATATATATATATATATATATATATATATATATATATATATATATATATATATATATATATATATATATATATATATATATATATATATATATATATATATATATACCCAGCCCTAGGGTTAAAAACTACCCAAATTGGGTTGTTTTTAACCCGTTTTTTTTTTTTAAGAGTTTAGTTTCCCAAAGCAAAACTATTCTAAGGTCGTCTGCCCCTTCCATGTCTAACATAATCCGTTTGAGATTTCACCCAACTCCGCAGCGAAACCCAAAAATGAAAAATTCAGCACCAGGAAACAGCGTTCATTGTTTAGTGTGCACTCTAGGTAGTCATCAACATCAATATTTCATGGCTTTATTCCCTCTGAAGTTCTTGTTATCATGAAACTCCCACATCCACAGGCCTGACATCACGGAGAGACGTCAAGCTTTCAGCTTTCTGCCCCAGAAACGAACTCCAAAGTCACGATTACAATGTGTCGTTTATATCACCCGCGTCACAAAATAACAATCAAGGTTATTCTGGAAGTACACGGATGGAAGGTTGTACCAGTGCATGCAAACTGCCAACTATTTCAGTGAACTTTTGGGAGGCAAATGACTAGGTTTATTCCTGCCTCCGAGACGTGAGACGAAGGCAAAGACAGGCACACAGAAAGACAGGGGCCAGATCCAGGGAATGGAAACACAAACAGAGCGCTCGAAACCCTCCAGCGCGTGACCTCGGACTGCCGTCTCTACTGGGACACCGGCAGTGGAACGACTGACGGGTCTGATTTATTCTCCCACCAGCCTGACCAACAAACCACCCAGTGTGGCATCACTACGTCTACAACTACAAAGACCAGCATTACTGCTCTCTGTGTCCTCTTGACCCCAGCACGGACAAATAAACTACAGGAATGGCTTTGGAAAAAGGGCAAAAGAAGAACAAATATTACAAACTGGATTATTCCAATATTTAAGTTAGTTTAATTATATTTTAATGTGGTAAGCCAGGAAACTATATGTTTATTTCACACGCATTTAAAATTAAAATAGACCTATACTAAGTGTAAAATCTATTTAGGTGCATGTGTACGAGTACAAAAAGTTCCCACAAGTCCTTAATTTTTTTAGCGTTATTAAAATTTAAGACCTTAATATATTAAAGGTGCACTATGTAGTATTTTTGCAGTAAAATATCCAAAAACCACTAGCCCAGTATTATGTATTTTGTTCTGTTATGTTCTTACAATATCCCAAATGTTTCCAACTATTTGTAAATTATGAGAAAATTGCTATTTTACCCAGGGCCCTGGGATGTCTGAGCATAGCGTCTGAGGGAGTCGCCTGTCAATGGCGTCATATCCGCGTTACCCTCGGTTTCCGGTTTTATTCTGCAGAAGTGCTTTATTTTTAGCAGTGTGAACAAGTGTCACAGCAGCTGCTGAGCGAACGCACAGAGTAAAGTAAAGTCATAACATCCTTTTAAACACACTTGAATGTATCTAATATGATGAACAGAGCTGTGTTACCTCATACTTATGCCGGCAACCGTGTCCCATCCCATCATAATAAAAGTCTCGCTGCTCGTGAGCCGTGTGTTGCGTAACAAATCGCTCCAGCGGCCTTGCTCAGCTCCACAACACTCGGTCCTGCTCTGCTTCACACTACAGTAACGTTAATAACTGCATCCATGAACATGATTTCTAGCGAGTCCTATTTCGATTCTTTTCTACCGGCTGTGAGGTGAAGATGTCCCAAGATTCTGCACTCAAACCTGGCGTCATCAAACTACGCCTTTGTTTTAAATAGACGCCCTCAAGCGGACGGAAAAGTTACATAGTGCATGTGGTGTGGCAAGCAGCGTGGCGATGGACCGCGAGAGTGGCCGGTGACGAGTGGTAATGAGTACCAGCTGCGTGACACACCGGTCTCGTCTCGCAGCCAAGGGACGGGAGCATAAAAGTAGGAGCGAAGGCAGCGGAAGACGAGAGAGGACCAGGCCTGGACTTTATGTTATGTTTTGTTTACGTTTATTTGCGGGCAGTCGTCCGTGAGGGGCTGCCCGCGGTTTACTTTCGTTTTGTTTGTAAGTTGTTAAATGTTCGCCGGTTCCCGCCTCCTTCCTTCCATCCAAAAACTGTATTACAGTGCACCTTTAAATGGTATAACAAACGTCTTAAATTTGGAGATGGAATTTCTGTTGCCTCCATTGCTAAAGCGGCTGAGAAGCATCGGCTATCATTATACAGTACAAGAGAGGCCTCCCGGGGCAAAAAAAAACTATCACTGACACCTCGTGGACGTTTTTTTTTGACACGCGAGGCTGCATTGAGTGGGACACTTCAGAAGCAAATTTAAAACAGACAGTGAAACGGCATGTTTATGGTTTGTTCACGATTATTCCCATCTAGTTGCATTAGTTTATATCCAGCTGGTCACTTTTATGCTTTCGTTATGCAGCGAAGTTGCATATTTAAAGCTAGGTGACATGAAAAAGCAAACTGTATTGTCATGTAGCCGACAGAGACAGACAAATCAGGGACGCATTTGATTTCAGTGCTCCAAAATAGAAGTAAATAAAGTGAGCGAGAAGAACAATACAATATACATATGCGTCTATTTTCAACTCTATGGCATTTGTGTAGATATAAATCCAAACACTCATGCTTAAAGATGGACATCTTTATATGAAATGGTAACATTAACTAAGGTTAATAAAAGTATTGTTGATTTCAACATTTACTAAAACATGTTTACATTTTAAAGTAGTCCCTCATCATTAGTTAATGCACTATGAACTAACATGAATAATCAAGATATTAAAAATATATTTGCTTTACATTCTCATTTTAATCAAATTCTAAAATTTCTTGCTTTGTATTTTTGGATTACTTTATACCCACTGATATCAGTGCAAATATATTTACAGTATGACAAAAAGAGCAGGAAGAAAACGCTGCAAAGACCCGAACGTAATCCAGCAGCACAGCGCTAAAACAAACAACAGGAAAATGCAATCAAATCTTCGGAGGTAAACTGTTTACCAACGGCCAAATATTCTCTGAACAGAGAAACACTGAGTCACAAAACCTGCCAGGAGTCAAGCCACAGACAAATCAGAGCAGAGGCAATGCGTGCCACTTCCTTGGTGGCCATGAAACACAGCTATGGTATAACATGCATCATGATTACATGTAGCCATGGTACAATAAGACAATTAATTTGGTAACTGCTGCTTTGGAGAGTAGCATGGTTGCTGATAAGGTTAGAGCATGACAGTAACTGTTTGAAATGGAACATTTTACAAAGGCAAGGAGGGAAACTATTTTTTATTTTTATTTTTATTTTTTTATAACTTTTTTTCTTCCTTTTGTTAAATTATTAAATTATTTGACACATTTCAGAATGCAACAAAGTAGATTAAAACGTTTGCAATATGATAGAAAACTAATTCATTCACTCGCCATTCCAAACAACTTACGAAACACAAAAGTGTGAACTTGTGCAAAACACAAAATAAAATATTTAGAAATGTCTATATAATGAAAGTCATCAGGAACCAATCATTAGCTACATTTACATGCAACCAAATCCATTAGCAACTGGATTGATGGCAAAATCAAAATGAAAAGCCTTCAAGTAAACACCTTAACTGACTTGACCTGAACAGCATTTTGGACTGGAAGGGGTGGTGTAGACCTGAAACTATGGAAGCTTGTTTCTGCCCTAAAATATAACATAAAAAAAAATTATAATTGCAGCTTTTTCTCTCACAATTGTGACGTCAGTTTGTTCTCGCAGCCCTGGTTTGGGAGTTCTCGCAGTTTGTTCTCGACGCATCGCCTGAGCAGAACTTTTTTTCTTGCGAGTGTCCGAGAACTATTGTGTGATTGGTCATACATTTAAAGTAGGCGTGGTTAATGCGGAGAAACACAGATGATCGGCACCTGCTTTTCTCGTGAAGTATGAATGTACTGGCCCAGAACGAACTTTGTTCTTGTTCTTGACACCTCGAGAAAACTAACAAATTTCTTTGTTCTTGCAGAGTATGTTCCAAGCTTAACTTTTTAAATTTGTGAGTGATATATACACTCACCTAAAGGATTATTAGGAACACCTGTTGCAGTTATCTAATCAACCAATCACATGGCAGTTGCTTTAGTGCATTTAGGGGTGTGGTCCTGGTCAAGACAATCTCCTGAACTCCAAACTGAATGTCAAAATGGGAAAGAAAGGTGATCTAAGCAATTTTGAGAGTAGCATGGTTGTTGGTGCCAGACGGGCCGGGCAGAGTATTTCACAATCTGCTGTTACTGGGATTTTCACACACAACCATTCTAGGGTTTACAAAGGTGTGAAAAGGAAAAAACCTCCAGTATGCAGCAGTCCTGTGGGCGAAAATGCCTTGTTGATGCTCGAGGTCAGAGGAGAATAGGCCGACTGATTCAAGCTGATAGAAGAGCAACTTTGACTGAAATAACCACTCGTTACAACCGAGGTATGCAGCAAAGCATCTGTGAAGCCACAACACACACAACCGGCACAACTACTCATCTCCCCTACAAATAGGAAAAAGAGGCTACAATAAAAATAAAAAAACGTTGCCTGGTCTGATGAGTCTTGATTTCTGTCGAGAAATTCAAATGAGTCAGAATTTGGCGTAAACAGAATGAGAACATGGATCCATCATGCCTTGTTACCACTGAGCGGACTCGGTGGTGGTGGTGGTGTAATGTAGGGGTGTGCTCGAATATTCGAATATTCTATCTGTAATTAATATTCAAAAGCTAAAAATTCTATTCAAATTTTACTGCGTTGATTTGCTGGCTGTAAATGCAGTGGATCTATGAGAAATCCCTCATAAATTTCATAAGTTGAGTGTATTTGATCACATAATGTCGTTGTCTGCCTCGCGATATTTGGAATTAGATGACAATTTAAAAAAAACGATCTTACAAAATGGAGTTACTTTTGATAAAATCAGTTAATGAAACATATCATTATCATAATATCACCAGAATTACTATAATATCACCAACATTATCACAATATTACCAGAACAACGAGAATCACATGAAATCCAAACACCATTGGAATGAGGAAAGAGTCCATCACTGCGTTCAAGAGTGCGGGTATAAGCGCATCTGTACCCTGAGTGAGGGCGAGATAACTTACAATAGCAAAAATGTTCTTGAGACAAATGCTTCCTTTACGTTTCGTTGAGGGTTTAAGAACAGAAAACACAAAGTGCTTCACTTAAACTTCACTTAACCGTTATCTTTGTCTCCGCAACGTCTGTCAGTGGCACCCGATAATATCATCACCCAATAATATTATCGTTTCTCTCAACATGAAAATGAGAAACACAAACACGACAACAACAACCATATTCCCATTGTGCGTGTGTGTGTGTGTGTGTGTGTTCTGCACAATAACATGGCACACTCTGATTTCTTAGTGTTTTTTCTGCTTACGCTGCTTGAGGTTATAATGCTTTTGTTCTTTAGGCATATATATTATATATATATATATATATATATATATATATATATATATATATATATATATATATATATATATATATATATATATATATACACACACACACACACACGCACACACACACGTACATATGGTGATGACATGTTAATAAAAATAAAAAAAATAAAAAAATCTCAAAATAACTAATTTAAATAAACAAATATTTAAATATTCGATTTTAATGAGCCCAAATATTTGAATACAATATTTTGAGAAAATGCCCATCCCTTGTGTAATGGTGTGGGGGATGTTTTCATGGCAGGTGCATCGTTTAAATGCCACAGCCTACCTGAGCATTGTTTCTGACCATGTCCATCCCTTTATGATCACCATGTACCCATCCTCTGATGGCTACTTCCAGCAGGATAATGCACCATATCACAAAGCTCGAATCATTTCAAATTGGTTTCTTGAACATGATAATGAGTTCACTGAACTAAAATGGCCCCCACAGTCACCAGATCTCAACCCAATAGAGCAGTGGTTCTCAAACCTGTCCTTGAGTACCACTAGCCCTGCACATTTTGTATGTCTCCCTCATCTTTCACACCTGATTCAACTCATGAGCTCATCAGTAGAGACTCCAAGACCTAAAATGGGTGTGTCAGATATAGGGAGGCATACAAAATGTGCTCCGCTGGCGGTACTCCAGGACAGGTTTGAGAACCACTGCAATAGAGCATCTTTGGGATGTGGTGGAACGGGAGCTTCGTGCCCTGGATGTGCATCCCACAAATCTCCATCAACTGCAAGATGCTATCCTATCAATATGGGCCAACATTTCTAAAGAATGCTTTCAGCACCTTGTTGAATCAATGCCACGTAGAATTAAGGCAGTTCTGAAGTTGAAAAAGTGGATCAAACACAGTATTAGTGGTGTTCCTAATAATACTTTAGGCGAGTGTAAACTTGCAATAGAACCTTTTCACATTTCTGGGTTTCTCAGAAGCAGAAATCATCATAGTTAAGTTAACTTTTATAGCGGTGAATGAGAGAAAACATAAAATATTTTTTGTGTGTGTCCATTTGCTCAAATAGCAAAAGAAAACAAATCCATAATAGTGATTTCACAACTTTCAAAAAGAGGGGAAAAAATAAGAGTGAGATTGATAACGGCAGTCAGAAGAGCGAAAGATGTTCATTTATACCATCACTCCCATAGGCGGTGTCTTAGAAACACCCTCACAGCAGCAGTAACTTGTTTTCAGTAATTTGATGCAAAAGTAATATAAATACAAAGTATAATGCTGCCTTCACGTGCTATCGGAAGTTTCCTACTTCCCACTTCAGAAGTCAACATTACGAGCTTGTTGTGTTCAGGTGCTTTGTTGTCGGAAAGAATGGAGGGCGCCAGGTTCATATACTTTTGTGCGTCTTGGGAAATGTTATTTTAACACTATAACCATTTCAGTCATTTCAGAAAAGCATAGACTCACTGGCAAACACAGCAGCACAACACGAAAGCATATCGTTTATAATCACATTCACAAAGGCATAATGTAAACTTAAAGGGGCGGTGAAATGCTGTTTCACGCATACTGAGCTTTTTACACTGTTAAAGACTTGGATTCCCATCCTAAACATAGACAAAGTTTCAAAAACTAATGTTGGACGTTTGATGGAGTATTTCTGTGTCAAAAATACTCCTTCCGGTTTCTCACAAGTTTCTGCGAGTTTTTTTCGAGTATGGGTCGGCTTGACGTTAATAGATCGGAAGGTCCTTGTATGGGCCCTTCTCCCGGTAGGGTGCGCGCGCGTGACTAGAGCGAGAGAGAGGAAATCCACGCCGTAAACATTCTCAGCTGCAGATCCAGTCGTCCGTGAACACTTATGTCGGTTATAGTCCGCGGCACGCTCCACTTCATTCCTCCACTTTGACATTAAGCGACTTCAACGCTTCAGCACAGCATTCCGGGAAGGCAGCGCTGCATTTGAATCGATCTGAACGCAGAAATGAGGGGAAGCTTCACAACATCGCTTCAGTCGCGTCGCAAAAGTGGATCTCCACACTCCAAAAAGTGTGTTTTTGACGGAGCGGTCCCAGCGATAAAGGTTCGGCCCTGCTTTGGAAGCAGTCGGTGAGTAAAACTGCTTCAAATGTCTCTGCTTTTGGCTACCGTCGCGTGAGTAAACATCAGTAAACGACACGATCGCGTGCTTCGTCATTCAAATGCGCTAACGGACTTCATTGTTGTTCTGTATAACGTTACACTAGTCTGACGTGCAAAACCGTTTTGCTTGCTACTGCTAAGATTTAGTCGCATACAAATAGTCCATAAACCGAATCATGTCCTCATAAACTGCGAGTAAAGACACACAAATGTTGACAGGCCACTAAATACAGTCCATACCACAGAGACGGACGTCCTGCTGCTGCTGTTTCTATTTCAGCCTCCGAATGATTCTGGATCATATCTATTAGCTGAGATCGATAGCAAGGGTTTCTCCACGCTTAAGGACGTCATCGCTTTGCGCTCGTCATTGTTTAGCTCCGCCCACTCGATACGCCTCCAGGCGCTCGTTTTTTTCCGGAAAGACTCGGTACAGCCCATATTTCTTTTATAAATATAATAAAACTAAAGACTTTTCGGAGATATGAAGGATGCAATACTACTCTATAGGTACTCAAGATTGACATGAGAGTGACTGAAACTGAGTGTTTCACCCCCCCTTTAAAGACTAAAATGGCAATAGTTTTCAGCCATACATTATCCTTTTGTATAGCTACTTTTACTCCACTATCTAGATAGTTGCTCACTATTCTGGAATGATGGTCAACTAGATGCAATTTTCAATGTGTTTCAAATACACAATATGCTTCAAATGATTCTTAATTTATGTAAATATGTTCTACTTTAACGACAAGCCAAGACAATGAAACCGTTGCACAAAAAAACTAATAAAACCCCTGCCACAGCAGAAATTCGTCTCCCATCTGCCATTTTTAACGGTTATGCCACGCCCATCTCGGGAACTTGGGTATTAAAATTATTCCCTGTTAAACAGGACATCAGAGGGCGTTCATGTGCAAATTTTACCTAGGAAACTCGTATTTACGATAATTAGTTAAATAGTTATAAATGAACATACAAAGGAAAATGCAAAACTTGGCAGGAATTACGATATTGATGCAACTTTATATCATGCAATTCTGAGATGAAAAGTCGTAATTGCAAGATGTAAAAAAAAATTTGCGAAAAGTCGCTATTACCTTTTTTTTATTTTGTGGCGGAAACAAGCTTCCATATGAAACAATTCGATCAAGTGGGAAAAAAATAAGCATGTAAATAATGCATGTGTTGTTAATGCTACTATTTTATTCATCAGATTATTATTATTTTTACTGCGCACATACATAGTGTGATATATTCACAACATCTTATGAATGTGCATGTGTTTATTTATGTATTTCAAAATTGTTATTGGAGGAGATGGAAAATGTACTTTAATCTCTTATATTAGTTATGACATTACGGGCACTGCATATGCACTTTTTTTCTTGCAATACATGCAATGCATGTGTAAAAAAAAATTATGTGAAAGACTGACAAATGTCAAAATCTACAAATCAATTGGATTCGTCCAATTGACAAAAATGTGTGTGTAAATAGTGTGATGAAAGAAGTCATGAGTAGATGAGGGCTAGCAAATCATACAAAATGACAGCATTGTAATTTTGGGCTGAACTTTCCCTTTAAATTCGAGAAAACAAGACAGAGACAAAAAGAACATGACGAGCTAGAAAACTCAAAGCACTGAGAGCGCGACTATAACTACTAAATAATCTTAGAAAGGGACAGTGTGAAATTTTGTGTGAAAAACATATTGTCCAAAATCACAAAACCCTTAATGCTCACATCTGCTATTTCTACCAAAAGAAAAAAAAATCCCCTGAACCATTTTTTTAAATAATAAAGGTGTTGCTACCCTCAGCATGCTCTGCAGTCTGCTATTCAACCTCTGCAATGCATCAAGACAATATCCCTAAAAAAAAAACCACTGAAACGCAGTAGTGAATTTCTAATATAACCATCGCATGTTATAAACGGCTTGATATTAACATGACCCCATAGGTACAATACAGCAGCACCTTACTTGATGAATGGCTTTTATAAAACGCATAATAAAAATATTAACAACAGAAAAATTCATTAAAGAGTTATCTTATTAAGCAAATTCATTAACAGGCCTCAATACTCAAGAGGGCAATAGAGTTTCCTGTGTCGTTAAATTGGATGTGCTATTATTCAGGTATCTACCTACAGACAGAAGGAAGTTTAACTATTTTAAACAAACTGGCTCAGCAGGATTCTGCTCAAATTATTGCTCTGAAAGATAAAAAAATGAATGTAAAAGAAGATGCTATATATAGCACCCTTACTGCGATACTCAAAGCCAAGCATTTGACGGCATAAGGTAAAAAGTTAACAAAAAATGTACTGTTGATTAAAATGCTAAATCTGGTGTTACATTGGGGTGTAAATGAATTTGCTTGGACTTGGTGCTTGTAGTGACACTGAAACACTGAACTTGAATTTTTTCCTAACATCGCAATTTTTTTTTGGGTGAATTATACAAAATACAGATTTTCACTATCCATGATGCATATTGTTGCATTTTTGTATCATGATACATTGTGACATGATATATTGTTACACCCCTACAAAGCATATATGCAATGCATACGGACTGGAAATATCTTTTAAATTGTTAATATTGAGTATTTCTGACAATCGGAAGTGTATATAAAATCATACATGCAGGTAACGACTCGCTGATAATTAATTGTATGGTTAACTGCATCTCTTTCAGATCCAAAACTGAATTACAAAATCCAATTTTAAGACTAAATCAATATTTTACACCATTAAGCAGTTTTACCATGTTTATTTCTGACACGTGCAGGTGCACAAAAAATCTGGGCATAAAAAAAGATAAACTCCACAGAAAGCTTGTTATTCACAATCCACTCCTTACAATACTGCAGATTTTCCATAAATTTAGTGCAAAAAATAAGATAAATATTCAGTACCATGGTATATTTCAAAGTATGGTATACAATCCCTGTACCATAGTACTACTACTGCAGTGTTTTTATAACGTGTAAAGTCACCGTTTGCACACTTGACAAATGAAATGCTGGTGTTAGAAAGAATTTTCCATTTACTGTGTGAAAGAACATAATAGATTTTTAAGCTATTGTCTGATACAGTAAGCACACGGTTTACACATAATACAGAACAGAGGACCACAGTGAAAGCAATCATAGCACGTGCAAATCTCCGTAATGCGGCCTGTGTTTACTTACGAAGGGGCTGGCTTTTGTCCGTCTATAAATACTGTAATATACAACATGATTCCTGCTGTTAGCACCGACATATTCACTTCTAGAAGGGCAGACCTCGAAACGACCTTGCCAAAATGCTTTGGATTAATTCAGACGTTACTAGAAGGGAAACAAATGGACACAAGCACACCACATAGGTCAGAGGACTTTATCGCTCGATATGCTCTGTATTTCAGAGGAAGTGTCGCAACAGAGTTCAGCCGAGTGCCAAAGATGCGTTTGGTGATGCATTGGAGAAAGTTAATGTGTGAAAAGATGTGCAACAACAGTGTGATGTCATCAGGCTGAGTTGGTGATGTGCTAAATGTTTCGCATATCATGCTAAACGCATACTAAACACACACCGCATGTCTCTAGGTTTAAACGTACAGAGGAAAAGCAAGCGAGAGGGCTTTGAAATGGCACGGCGGCTCTAATGTTATTGCAAAGACACTCTTAACAGTCCCGTGCATGAGTCACGGACAGCTGCTTCAAATGAAAATCAGGAAACACATCGAGTAATGGATCCAGCAGAGACAGTAAAGCTTTATGCAATACAAAAGACACAATCATTCACTTCATGCTCTTCTGACGATCTGCACTGGGTGCAGCAAAAGAGACATTTTATCTAATTATAATCATAATATATACTTTTTTTCTGAACAGAATCTGGAAGCTTCTAAAATGTTGTTCGGATTGTGATTGGTATCGGCCCGGAAGAATCATGATCGAAGCATCCCTAGCCAATTCATGCTGTACCTACTAAAACACAACAGCACAAAGTTTCATCATCACACTAAAAATAAACACAGTAGTGTAGTAGATATAGCACAGCAAAGTGCCACATACTGATTTTCAGTCAGTAGTTAAAACACAGAAAAGTGTCTACTTACTATAAACGAGGATAAACCAAAGACTTTAATGCAATGTCTACAATAATCGGATACATTTGAAACAATGACTTTCGTTTACATGCTCCCTCTTATGTGATTATAATAGAAGGATTTTGCAATACTTTAATCAAACAAATGCAATTAAGCCCATAATTATAGTAACTATAGTCGCATTAAACTAGGTGATGTATGCCGATTTGAAATCGCAATAAACAGGCTTGCAGACACCTTAAATCGCATTACTACCATTATGACCAAATTGCGCATGTGCACAGACGTACACGGATACCGTGTTGTTCGGACACTTTCATGAATGAACTTGTGTCATTATTCTGAAGTTTTCTCTTCTCCAAATCACTAAACTGTCACGCAACTCGCTTCGCAGTCTCTGCTCCGTATAATCATCCAGACGGCGAGAAGAACCCAGGCCAGCATTGCGATGTTCATTACAGCGTCAAATAATATCAGTGAGTTACGTCCATAAAAGTATACTAGGAACTTGAAGCGAGTAGATTAAAACAATGGCTGGTAACATGCATACTGTAAGCCTATCTGAGTGTGTTATAATCATACATAATACTCATTATAATAATAATACATTTTATTTATAAAGCACTTTACATTTTAAAGAAAATCAAAGTGCTACAAAGGGACGAAAAATAAAGCATTTAGCGCAATTAAGAATTACGTTAAAATCAACACAAAAATGTAAACACGAATCAATTTAAACATTGAAAGACTTTCTGAACAGGTATGTTTAAAAACTAGGGCTGTACTAGAATAATCGAATATTCGAATATTCGTTCGGTGAGGTGGCATTCGATTTTCAGTTTTGAGATTCGAATATTCGTTTTTTTTTTTTCAACACGTGACTTCCGTCGCGGACTCATTCTCACTCATGCTTGAAATAATAATAATAAATAAAAAATAACACCGCAACATGTTTTCAATAAAAGCATTGCGCATTTTAAAGATTTCAATTAACAAAAAGTCAGAATAAGACAAAATAAATCCCTTATATAGAATAAAACTAATTGTAATAGATATTACATTTTGTGTCATTTTAAAAACAATTCATTTATTCTTATTCAACTGTTTATAAGCATGCTACCGTGTTCTTTATTTATTACAGTTTGTTGAAATCACTGTGTGTTACTAATTTAATTTCTGTTTTGGGATTCATTTGTTTTAAAGAAAGGTTCGTTATTAATACCTTATAAAGTTCTTGCTCCCAACAGATTTTGTGTTTTGTATCACTTGTGCACTGTCCGTTTTCGGAGCATAAATCTGCCCGTGTAATGCGTACCGGAAACTGTTCTATTTAAAAGATTATTAAATGTTTATTAATATTTAAAGAATGTGTGCCACCTGATCATATTGCACAAAATGCAACACTGCACTCCACTGGGTCTGCCGCAACACATTTACGATGCCGAAGAGTGAAACGTGAAGTCGTGAAAGATGATACAAATGCAAACCGACACTATTATTATATATTTAGCCCCACCCACCGAAGCTTCGAATATTCGATATTGATTGCCACCTAAGCTTCGAAGCTCAAAAAATGGCATTCGAAACAGCCCTATTAAAAACAGGAAACACATCATACATGTATGTATAATGTAGACATTTTTCTGAGCAGAACTCTTATACTCATTTTTCTTATATTCTTAGTGAAAATTGCATGTAAAAGAGTTAAGAGATCTGCTCATGTCATGTAAACATCTTACAGCGATTTAGACCTTACTCTGATTATTATAGTCGCATTATTGTGCACATGCAAACGCAGTCATTGTAAATGCTCTCCGTCCACACTAAAGTTTAAACATTTTCCAACAGTTACTAATCCTCACTGAAACGTCTGAAAATGCTACATTTACTTGGATGCGTAAAACTTCATAAAAGCTCACCGAGATTTTAGAGACGGAACAGTCAAGTTCTCAGGATAATTTATTTAGCAAAATATCTCAAATATTAAACTAAATCTACTAGTAGGTTGTGGCAAATCAGTGTCTTAAAGAGTGAATCGACTCGTGATTCATTCAGTAACAAAGCAAGTCATTGAATCATTGAATTTGCCAATTTGTTAAAGCCACAGATTGGTTCACTAACACAACACCGCTGTAAGATGCATGACTATTATTGTTTAGTTGCAAATAGAGCAAACCATACTTTGTTTAAAATGTAGGATGTCAATAAATATGACCTTTTTGTTTGTTGAACTATTGTTTAAAACATTTGTGGATTTTCAGGAAAATTGCATTTTTGCTCATATTAACAACAAGAACTCACACAGGGGTTTCTGCATCGAAGAGAGTTTGAGTCTTAAATCCATCTCGATGGTCAGTCTGTGTCTATTTGTTAGCTAAACCCTACTTTTAATGGTACACTGATCATCAGTAATGTAGCGTTATTGGCTACCTGTGCGTTCACATCGCAGTCAGCGAGAGCGTCAAGTGTTCAGTTTTGCTCATATTTTGCCTGATGTCATTCATTTTCAATGGGAGTCGGCAACTAGCTCCAGCGAGAGCGGTGCGCCTTGGACGATTTGAGCGTCGAGAAGAATTGAAAACAGGTCAACTTTATGGTAATGCGCTTTGACGTGGTTCGGAGGCAACTAATCGAATGTTTGCAGAGAATACAGTCCTGTAAACTAGGGCTGCACAACATATCGGAATTATCGAAATATCGCGAATGTACATATTTTGCATACCGCAGAGGCTGAATGATTTGAATAGACTACTACAACATTGTGAAAAGTGTACGTTTTAGGTAGTCCACCTCTAGTTCAGGTGTATTGTTTACCTGGATCTCCTTGATGTTAAGTTTTAGGTTGATATAGCTATATATTTACCAAGTCAAGCAAAGAGTTTTTGGTATTTAAATATTTACATTACATTTTTGTTTACATTAATGTTAAAAATGATATTGTCAGATTTGTGATATTTTTTGCTAAAACACAGCTGGTCACATTTAGAATTTGTAGCGATGCTTTCTTTTCCCAGAATGTGAAACACATAAATGGTCTCATTCTTAGTTTAAATTTTTTTTTTATTTCAATTTATTTAAAAAAATTAAATTTCTATCGAAATTAATAAAACATTAATATGTGTTATATTTTCTTCAATATAACAGCCCTACTGTAAACTTAACTTCCGATCACATTAGTTCCCAATCGAAATGAAGGAGAGGTTGATCATTGCTGTGGTAGGTTTGATAAAAAGGCACTCAATATTATTTATAGGTAACATTTTTTGCTCTAAAATGCATGTTTTTCAGCGGGAATGCAAATCATTGGTTCAAAGTAACACATTTGACCATTTGCATTAATGCTGCACTTCAACCAGGAAAGTTATATAGTCATGTAATGTAGGCTGTAATGTTAATTAAAGGACAAGGCTAGTAAACATCTCCTATAAACGGAGGCTAGCAGCACTTCACTATAAACACGAAAGCCACACCACACAAACGGCTTTTAAATGGCTTATTTAGTTAGCAAACATGTAACTATAATTAAGTTCTTCCCATCGATTTTTCAAGTTTTTTTTACTTTCTCATTTAAATGATTTCATGAGGTAAATTTAAAGTCTGCACAAATGCCGATCACCATGACGGTTTGCTTTGCAGCCCCTTTAAATAAAGTAAAATATAAAATATAAAATGGACCAAGCATTCAATCTTTCTGGGAGCGTCCGCGTGTCCACAAATCTTTCTACAGTGCAAGTGCGTTGGCAGTGAATTTTGACGTTCTTGCTGGTGGCGGTGTAAACGTACAGTAAAGCAGCACACTCTAGGCAACCTATCATATGTATGCTAATTGTGTGGATGCAGTCAGTTTTGACCGCAAAAGATTAGGTAATTTGATTGATTGTCATGCATATGACCTTATGGCAAAATACCCTGTTCTGTTTTTTTACACTATAGATTGCATTTTGCCTCTTAAGGCTAGAATTAAACAAAACTAATTTGCATACCTCCTCTGTCACATCTCAGTTTGGGAGCAATGTTATAGACCAACCCAAACCCATACTGCACTCCTACAAGAACATAAAAAACCCTTGGTTATTTATGATTAGTAAATGAGCTCTTCCCCAAAAAAGAGGCTTGTTAGATATACTTTAGGGACAAAATTGTCTTCAGAAGCGGGCTAAATCTAAGTAAACCCACCTACACACACACACACACACACACACACACACACACACGTTGGACGGCATGTGAACAGGGCCGCGTGGAACACAGTAACCTGATCTAGTGACTGCAGAGGAGGGCAGACATGCTAAGAATAGTTTCTACACACAGCACACGCTCACAGCGCACATGTGGACGCTATAAAATGTATTTTGATGTAGTGAATGAGCGCTAATATGAGAGTGTGTGTGGGTCTAAATGACACACTGACCCAATCACACTTTCACATCGTAGAGGCGTTGTGATGGGAATTTTTAGAAGTCACTTTTTTATGTGAATGATGTGTTCTCAGTTTTAAATTCAATATATATGAAAATCTGATCAACTCATATATAATATATATATATATATATTAACACATTCAGGGTTGGTGTTAAAATTTTATTTGACATATATAATGTGTAATCTTATTATATAGAGAGAAACACATCATTTGTAATATTACAAGAAAATGACATTTTACCAGCTTTACCTCTTAAACAGCTTTCCACTGTTGTCAAAAGACTGCACGTTATTGAATAATGTTAATCAAAAGACAATTCACCTTTTAGGAATTGTTTTAACAAACTCTTATTCAGTTCACATTAAACCAATCAATTCCCAATTGCTAAAAAAAAAAATCAACTCATACAATTTTTTTCTAGGTAACATTCTGTTTCACTAGTAAAATGGGTTGAAAATGGACAAATCCAGAAATTAAAGGTTTATCTAACTAATTCTAATGCAGTAACACTTTTCGATAAGGTTCATTATCATTTGCTAAGGTATAGACTTGTTGGCATTTATAAATAAGGGTTAAGTTGATTTTCTACATCTAAGGGTGCTTTCACACCTGCCTCCTTTAGTTCGGTTGAATCGTACTAGAGTTCGTTTCTTTCTTTGGTGCGGTTCGTTTGGTCAGGTCTGAAAGCAGCAATCGCTCTCGGGTGCGCACCAAAAGCGGACCAAACAAGTGTACCAAGACCTCCTTGAAGAGCTGGTCTCGGTACGATTTCAAACGAACTCTGGAGCGGTTCGTTTGTGGTGAGAACGTGATCTGACCTCGAACAGAACCAACTGCAAAAGTACTGATCTTTTTTGGACTGAACCAGCTGCCGTAGTTAGCTGCGCTGACATTGTGTGCATGAGATTATTACCTGATAGATCGTTGGCAATATTTTCGGAAGATGGAAGCATGTCAAGAGTTAATAATTAATGCACGCCTCCTCTTGAAGTGACGAGCGATGTGCGCTCGCCGTCTGCAGTGCATTAGAACGTTGTTTTCACGTCGCATCCGCGCTTCATTATAGAAATGTTTTGTTTGCATACTGTGGTAAATACACACAGTGTAGTAGATTATGGCCAGGGACAAAACTGGCCCGCGCAGTCGTCTCTCCATAGTGTTATTATAGTTTGCTGGCTTTACCTCTTCTGTTGGAATTTCCCACACGTAAATTCTGACCAATCGAAAAGCAGTTTAGGAAATACGCCATGGCCAATGAGTGATGTGGATGTTGTCATGTGCCTGCGTATTGGTTCGTTTCAACTGGTTCGGACCAAAGCAATCAGTGTGGTGTGAAAAGGCTGAAAAATGCAACAATGTATAATTGTTTGCCCTTGGTTCGGACCAAATGAACCGAACAAGAGATGTGAAAGCACCCTAATACATTTTTTACATTTCAAGTTGTATACATTAATATTAAATCTTTGAGCAAACAGCTGAATTAACAACGAACAATAGTATGTTTATAAATATTAACTTAGTTAAATAAAACTTATGCATTAACTAATATTAAGACATTGAACCTTACTGTAAAGCAAATACTTTTAACTTTAAAAGTATGTTGAGGATGATAAAATTAGCAAAAATATTTAATTAAAAAAAAAGAAACTGTAATGTGAGAAGCGAGTTTGTACGACATGCCTAATAAAGTTTTAAATTAAACTGTTGGGGTGTAACAATATACTTGTGTCACATTGTTACAAACTAGGGGTGTCCATGGTTAACCGATTGACCGATTAACCGTTAAAAATTGCGTAACCGAGTGAAACATTTTGCTCGGTTAAGTGGCGTCAATGACGTGCCTTGAATTTAGTTGTAATATATGTTTGCACCCCTATAGACCGCCAGAGCGCTCCCAGACATTTGTAATAGGGGTGTCCATGGTTAACCGATTGACCGATTAACCGTTAAAAATTGCGTAAGCGAGTGAAACATTTTACTCGGTTAAGTGGCGTCAATGACGTGCTTTGAATTTAGTTGTAATATATGTTTGCACCCCTAGAGACCGCAAAAGCGCTGCCAGACATTTGTAATATCCACAAGAAGAAGTCATGACCAGCTTTCTAAGCGGGCAAAGAAAGCGTGGGAGCACTTTAAAAATGAGAGTGACGGGGCAAAATGCAAGTATTGCAATGCAGTGCTAACCGCATTTCTCAGGCTATAAGTTGCTCCGGAGTATGAGTCGCATCAGTCAAAATATGCGTCATGAAGAGGAAAATAACATACGTCGCACTGGACTATAAGTCGCATTAGGGCAGAAGCAGAGCGCGAGCCGCGCGCGCTGTACATAACGGAGCAGAAGAAAGAAAGTTTTAAGTGAGAAACTTGTGAATGACTAGAGAAAAGCAGACGTTACTTTAACTGTAATGAAGAAAACAAAAAAGCTAATCGCGGACTGAAAGCAAGATGGCCAGAGCTGAAGGGACGAGTCCAAAGATGCTTGAACTCTCTGCCGGGAGAGGCTCAGCAGCCGCGCGAGTCAAACGCTGTCTGTGTGAATCCTTCTCGGCTGCATATTTTACTACATGCCCTAATCATGCAGGCGCCCTCGCGGCCACTTGCATTGCTCGTGAACTGGAGCGCATCTCATCCTAATTTAACGAAACTCAGCGTACGCCTCGCAGACATGAAATAGATCTAAAGAAACTTGAAATGTCTTTTAACAATTTAAAACGAAAAGAAATAGGCTACTCTCTGATTATGTAATCCATGATGTGCATTTCTCTCTATAGGCGCGTTCACTACGGAGATGGTGGTCGTCAAATTAATAAGCTAAAAATAACCCTGACGCACAATATGGTTAACCGAGTATTAACCGCTAAGGGCCTCGGTTAACGGTTAATGAAAAACTTGAAAACGTGCAGCCCTAATTTGTAATATCCACAAGAAGAAGTCATGACCAGCTTTCTAAGCAGGCAAAGAAAGCGTGGGAGCACTTTAAAAATGAGAGTGACGGGGCAAAATGCAAGTATTGCAATGCAGTGCTTACCGCATTTTTCAGGCTATAAGTTGCTCCGGAGTATGAGTCGCATCAGTCAAAATATGCGTCATGAAGAGGAAAATAACATACGTCGCACTGGACTATAAGTCGCATTAGGGCAGAAGCAGAGCGCGAGCCGCACGCGCTGTGCATAACGGACCAGAAGAAAGAAAGTTTGAAGTGAGAAACTTGTGAATGACTAGAGAAAAGCAGACGTTACTTTAACTGTAATGAAGTAAACAAAAAAGCTAATCACGGACTGAAAGCAAGATGGCCAGAGCTGAAGGGACGAGTCCACAGATGCTT
The DNA here is from genome assembly GCF_024679245.1 of Pseudorasbora parva. Lineage (NCBI taxonomy): Eukaryota > Metazoa > Chordata > Actinopteri > Cypriniformes > Gobionidae > Pseudorasbora > Pseudorasbora parva. The sequence goes on from NC_090180.1 coordinate 45,501,556, forward strand.
GAACTCTCTGCCGGGAGAGGCTCAGCGAGTCAAACGCTGAGTCTGTGTGAATCATTCTCGGCTGCATATTTTACTAACGTTACATGCTCTAATCGTGCAGGCGCCCTCGCGGCCACTCGCATCGCTCGTGAACTGGAGCGCATCTCATCCTAATTTAACGAAACTCAGCGTACGCCTCGCAGACATGAAATAGATCTTAAGAAACTTGAAATGTCTTTTAACAATTTAAAACGAAAAGAAATAGGCTACTCTCTGATTATGTAATCCATGATGTGCATTTCTCTCTATAGGCGCGTTCACTACGGAGATGGTGGTCGTCAAATTAATAAGCTAAAAATAACCCTGACGCACACTATGGTTAACCGAGTATTAACCGCTAAGGGCCTCGGTTAACGGTTAATGAAAAACTTGAAAACGTGCAGCCCTATTACAAACCCCTACTAAACTGGCAAAATTACGTTTACGTTTCCTGCGTTTGGGAGCATTCTCCTGCTGCCTTCACATGCCATCCCAATAATCATAATTACAAGTTTCCTTCACTGGGATAATTTTGATACCCAAGTTCCCGAGTTGGGTGGGCCATGAATTTTAAACATGGCTGCTGTGACTAGTATTCTTTATTTGAAGTGTATTGTATGTTTATACACAATGAAAAAGTAAATAGCCTGTATGTGACTGAAATTCCAGAATCTGGACCGCACGGTGAATGTTTGTATCTCAATGAATGGGAAGTTTGAATTTAATACAATTTTCCCAGAAAATAAATAAAACAAAGCACTTAAAAATGCAACAAGCTCATTATCACAACTTCAGTAGTAGGACATTTCCAATAGCGCATGAAGATTTCTAGATTTCTAATGCCGTTTTAAAAGTTGAGATGTGATTGGCTACTGCTGAAGGTCACATGACAAAGCCATGCTTCCAATTATAGTAAGCATTGCCTTTCTGTTATTTAACACACATGCATTAACACACGCACATGTCGACGCTTTACACACACTCATCCTCTCCATCTCCCATTATTTTACAGCGTATAAGGGCATAATCACGCACAGAATATTACACAGATAAATCACAAAATGTGCTTCAGAGATTTCAGAGTATCTTTAGGGAAACCAAGAGTTGCAAACACACACACACACACCCTTTGCAAGCTTTCATAAAAACAATATACCGGTATATATAGGCTGCTCACAGCTCACGTCTCAGAACTGACTGCTATAACAACATTGTCTAAATGTCCCGCTTTCATTGTCCCAGTAAATCTGCTCCCCTTCCCCCAACCTTCTGCTGAAATCATACATTAAATTAAAAAAATAAATGATAAAAACACTACAACAAGAGCTCCACACAACTGAGGTTCACAATCCCGGATCAACAAGAGTGACACAACAGAACAGCACTTGATGTCAGAGCGAGCGGTGAGTCACGGCCAACATCAGTATTCAATACTGCAGACAAAAATATATCTGTGCCATAAAAACCTTTTCCTTATTTCTCCATTTTGTTTATTCTACAACATGTCAAAATAACAGACCACAGGAGTATTGGAATCAGTGGACAAATGGAATACATAGAAGAGACATGCATGAACAATAACACTGATGTTTTTTAGGAAAAGCTCGGCTCCAAAACCTAGTGAGTCGTCTAGTCGTTAATGGCGTACACATGCAGCATTTATATTTTGATATCTTTATCATGCACTGATATTGTGATACAAGTTTCTGGTCATAGGCACCTAATGAGCGTACTAATAACACCTTAAAATGTTACCTACATAGGCAGCTCATGTAGCCTGACAAGCCAGACCCACATCAAGATGTTTGGTCTGGAAACTCTCCATTGCCAGCTCAATCCGAGGGGCGGATAAACGGTTGTCTTTCAAACTCCCTCTGCACGCGATAGGATAGCGCTACACCAACCAGAGCAACGAAGGTGAAGCAGAGCTCGTTGATAGATTAAACATTCGCTGTATCCGGTCGGCTAAACTCCGAACACATCTTCCCTTTTTAAGAATGACTTCAGTGCCGTTCTTTGTTCTTTTCTCAGAGAAAAGCTCAACTCCAAGTCTTCCAGAGTCACGGTCAAAGCTGATTCGAAAGACCGCCGTTCGCCAGTTTCTGTGTTTAGAAGCACGCAACCTCATGAGCGTACTAATAACATCTACATTCATAGGCAGCTCATGCAGTTTTGAAAGTTTGCTTTCTAATTTTTCAACAATTTTCTACAACATTCAACATTTAGCACCAATAAGTTTGTATGTTGGTAATAAGGCTGTAAACTTATAAAATCTTGAATGCACCAAAAATGATTTAAATGCATTAGAAATAAGACACATCCAATAGGGTTCACAGACAGCAGTGGGGAAAAAAACATTGCTAAATGCAAATAATAAAATAAATCCGCATGACCTTTTAAAGCATAGTTTAGATAGCAAAAAAACAGGCTATTCAACCTTTAAAAATGAAGGAGAAAATGCTTCCCATAGTTTAATCAAAAACAGTGCGTGCAAACAAATGATACAAGAAAAAGCCGAATATAGTATTGCAATATATGACTATATTGGTGATAAATGAGTTTGAATGATGGGGAGGAGAACGTCTGCACTAGGGCTCTGCAATATTTCGAAATATCACAAATGTACATAACGCAACGGCATGCAATATCTGAATGATTTTAATAGGCTACTTCAAAATTGTGAAAGATCGACGCATAGCAGAGAATAGACTGGGCACATGACTGACTGTTACTTATGGGACTTGCTTGATGTTAAAAAGAGTTAATAAATGCAATCATTTGCAAAAAACAATAACTTGAAGTTTCACGCTGACACACACACACACACACACACACACACACACACACACACACACACACACACAAAAAGTGAACGACACTGCTGTTTACTTTCACAAGTTATAGCGATGCGAACAAGTTATAGCGATGTGAAACACAAATGGTTTAATGCTCAGTTTGTAAATATTTTTTTAAATATAATTTAAAGCGATTTTACACACTAATTGCAATATCGTATCGTATCAAATATCGCATTATTTAACAAGAATATTGCATATTGCATTTTTTTTTTCAATATCACACAGCCCTAGTCTGCACATTTGCACTACTAAAGTTTACTGGAGTTCATAACTGACAGCGAGTCTTTGCCAAATCACTGAGCACAAAGGAAGCAAAGGGTTAACAGACAGAAGAGTGAGCGCTGAACTTCCTGATCGGAGGGCATCTGAGAAAGCTTTAAGAAGCCCGCGGCCTGCTGCTCAGTATGTAGGTTAATGACCACAGATACCCACGCCACACAGAACAATGCACCTTTTACTGCAGATTACGCTGCGAAGGGGGGTCGGCAAGCCGAAAAGAGGTGGAAACTGGATTGACGGGGGAATGGTGGGGAGAAAAAGATCGAGAATACACAGAAAGGGAGAGAGAGAGAGAGAGAGAGAGAGAGAGAGAGAGAGAGAGAGAGAGAGAGAGAGAGAGAGAGAGAGAGAGAGAGAGAGAGAGAGAGAGAGAGAGAGAGAGAGAGAGAGAGACAGAGAGAGACAGGGGCATTAAGGCACAGGCCAGTAGATGAGTGTTGGTCTTGCTGTGGTTGTGTGGTTATAATCAGCTTCCTACTAGAGCTCAGGCTGATTACACGTCGAACTGTAGATGCTCAGACAGAAACAGAGACGGGGAGCATCATTAGGGAAGGGAATCAGAACTGAACAATTCTGTCTCCGATTCGGGTTCCTTAATAGCTCCACTTACAATTTACAATGACTTAAAAATGATAACTCGTGAGCTTGAGACAGATCCCAGGACTGCCTGATGGCCCGGGGCCATGAACGACGCTCGGGACAGTTGACGGGAATATGCAGTTATTTTACATTTGAAATCTACTGTTAGACCTACCAGAAAAAACCTGAGAAATTTCTCATCATTTAATTATTTGTTATGATTTTATCACTGACTGTTTACTTGTCCTCAAACAATTCAAAACCGTGCCCCACCCGTGGGTCCAATAATCATTCAATGTATCGAATCAAAAAATTTGGTGTCATAACCCTTATTTATTATAGTTGCATGGGTCAAACACAATAAATAATTATTTACATTTATTTATTTGTTACTTCTTTTTTTTAGCAATTTGAGGGGGAAATATAAATGTAATTTTTCTTAAATAAAAAATAAAATAAAAAAGCTTTTCTCCAGGTTTGCTGTCAAAAGAATTGAGTTAGTACATCAGAGTGATATAGACAATGTTTTTTTTTTCTTGGAAATACACCTGGAAAGAAATGGGTTCATCTTATATTCAGGATCTAGACCAGGGGTCCCCAATCTCAATCCTGGAGGGCCACTGTCCTGCAGACTTTAGCTCCAACCCCAATCAAACACACCTGAAACAGCTAATCAATGCATATAAAGGCATTAATTAGCATTGATTAGCTGTTTCAAGTGTGTTTGATTAGGGTTGGAGCTAAACTCTACAGGACAGTGGCCCTCCAGGACAGAATTTGGGGATCCCTGGTCTAGACTTTTAGATGTCAATAATTATTTGAAAGTAGACGTCTCTCGCGGGTTAAACAAATGGGCCTCCCACATTTCTCTTTAAAAAAAATTTGTTTTCACATTTTGTTTTGCGCATCTGCGTCAGGTCAGAGGTCACTCTTCCGTTGGATCTTGACTCCTGTACGCCTGTTACTGGAAGCCAGTGATTATAGTTTATCAAGTTATCAAGTTACAATAATGGATATTTTTTTTACAAAAAGGCCTTTATGGCTCATTTCCACCAAGTGGTTCGGATACGATTCGGGACTGTAAACCCTGATCCGGCTTGCGTTTCCACCACCAACAGTACTCTTATGATCGGCGTGGGGTAGCGATTGACGGCATTATCACCAACGTCACAATACACAACAATGGTTCCTGATGTCTGATCGGTTAGTGTTAGGACAGCATGCAGTACTGAGTGGCAAAATAAAGTGAAACTATGGATTTGCAAGCATGCAGCTGCCTGTAATAACTTTTATCATAGGGATATGTACGGATCAACTACAATCCATTAAACCCCTACTTGTGCCCAAAATAACACAGTGCTGCGAATGCAACGCATACATTTATTTAATTAATTGTGATTTGGTAATTACACTAATCCATACTGTGACTTTGGTTAAATTTAGATTTCATTTAGATCGTGTAGTCTGGTAAAATTGTGAATATCGCAATGATTTAGTTTCAATGAATGAAGTTTCATTACATCTTATATTACATTCTAAGAAACATTTACAATTTTTCATACATTAAAACAAGTTATATTAAAAGATAGAGGTAAATATTTATGTTTTGATATGTATTTTATATAGTCAACATAAATAAACATTCTTCCTAGAGTTAAAAAACAGTGGAAAACATGACTTTTTAAACTCTATTATTTACTGCATTTTAAATCCGGCATTAAATGTTTTTACTAGGGCCGGGACTTTAACGCGTTAATTAAGATTAATTAATTATGGGAGTTTAACACGTTAATTACGATTAATTACGAAGAAAAAAAAAAATTAACCACACTTATTTTCGCACCACGGAACGTTTTTCAATTAATGAGTTTCGACGGACCGATTATACTGGAACACCAACTAGCGTTCACGAGTCACGACAACAACAAACCACAGTGAACATGAAGGAAGAAGCTGATGAGACCGCTTTGCTTGGCCCCGTGGATGGGACATTTTGTTTTAAAAAACGAAAGGACGGAAGTGTCGACAAGAGCATGGTTGTGTAGAAGCTATACAACAAGAAATTTGCGTATCACTGCAGCACATCGAGCCTCAGATATCACAAATATACTTTTGCTACACAATTTTTCATACATTAAAACAAGTTATATTAAATGATAGAGGTAAATATTCATGTTTTGATATGTATTTTGTGTAGTCAACCTAGAGTGGAAAACATGACTTTTTAAACTATTTTTTACTTCATTGTAAATCTTGCATTTAATGTTTTTACTGAATATACAGAAGAACTCAGACTTCTGGATGTGAGAATATAAGAGTCTGAACTGCAAACGCAGTCTAACACAGGCTTAAAAACCAGTGGAGTCTGATCCAATGACTCAGCTCATCGCTGAGTGAAGTTTGGGTGATTCACAAACGCTCTAATAGACTTGTCTTGAGATGATATCCCGCATTAACCAGACTCATGGGAATGAACGGGATTGCAGCATGTGCTGAGAATTTAATAATAACCTAATTGTAATACGTTTTAATTAGAAGATGCATTTAAAACCACTTTCAATGCAAGACTGAAACGGCAACGTGGACAAGACGGCAGGCATATTATTCAACAAATACAATGAGCGAGCATCATTACTGAATTCAAAACCCCTGACATCTGCTGTCAGACGACGTCTAGACAGGGCCGAAGGGTCAAACAATGCCTAAACAGCTTATGAACACTAAAGAATAAACAGGTCAATGAAGGCTTCAGCTGGTAAAAGAGAAAAATATCTGCCTATGCCAATGTCGGCAAATATTATGGGTCACAATGAAAACTGCAGCAAAGACAAGTATGCTTCTTTCTAACGAGGTGTCTTATTATTTATATGACCTGCTTTTTATTAACTGGTTGTAGGGAATATTAATATATACATACTGAACCAGGGCTTGACCGTGCGACCATTTCACCCGCATTTACGACAAAAAAATAGATGTACACGATGTAGTTTGTAGCACGTGTGCGAATAAAACAAATCCCATGCGGATCAGTTGTCTTATTAAATGAAAGATCATAAAAAGTCTTCAAAACCTTAAAATGGCATAAGTGTCTTAATGACCATTATATCATTAAGGATCAACCGTCTTATATTTTTGGGATGGAAAAACATAAATCGTGATACAGCCTAATGTGATTATTATCCTTCAAAAGGCTATAATTTCATTAAATAAATGTGAGCGCTTCAGGTTTCAAAGCCTGAACACAAATCAATCAATAGCACACATTAAGTGATTGCATAAATATTGCACGTTTTATCGCCCTCATCTTAATTTGAATGAGCATCCTGCAATAATAAAGCATGGACATTTCAAAATAAGAGTTCTCCTATTTCAGGCTTGTTTATTAATAAAAGTCACACAGTGTTCAGTTTCCAACCTGATTGTAACAAATTGTATGTAATTTAATAAAATTTCTATTTAATTTAAAATTAAAACCATTTTACTTGCCATTTTAATTTAAAATGTTAGCTTCTGTCTGGGATGCCCATGTAGCCACAGGAAGGAAAGACTAAGAACATTATTTTACATATATTATATTGATTATACTAGTAAAAGTGTTATTATAGTTATCAAAAACTAAAACCATCAAAAAACTCCTCACTCGAAGAAAACAAAATGTTAACTGACATAAAAAATTAAATTAAACGTAAACTTTTCTTATTTGCATTTAGTTGAAATTTAACCCTATGTACCAAACTAAAAATACTAACTTAATAGACATTTAACTTTATAGACATTTAAAAAAAAAAATGATTAATGTTTATGTTAATAAACATTACATAATAATGACAAATAATGACAAAACAACAGATTTACTAAAACTTTTGACTAAAATGAAAATGAAAGCAGATTTAAATTGAATTAAAATTAACTAAATCTATATAATATCTGTGATACTAAAATAACACTACAGCAAAATCTGTTGCAGTGTTTTATAAATATACAAGGCAGAAATGGTTAGTTGTGCCCCTAAAATGTCTAAATGCGTTCCTAAATTTTTTAACTTAGGACCACAGGTTGTATTGGGTAAAACTTAAGCATCATGCCCTGTGTACACAGAAATATTGATGCAATATTGTGAGAAAAAGAACAATATATCAATATATGAGCGTATTGGCAGTGGTACTGCTTAAGAAAGCAATGCTGTAGTTATTGTTGTATTTTTATGGAAACTGGTGAAATGGGGAGAATTTTACATGGAAACAGAAAATTGTGTTTTGATGGGTAAAGCCTGGGTTCTACCCATTTCACTACCAATTAAAAAAATAACCACCACATCAAACAAAGATGAAACAAAAACGCTCTCATTATTAAATATGAGCAAAACAGACAGCATTCCTGACAGCACAGGCCTCTGGGATTGAGCCAGCAGTGTCTTGAGGTCGGCTGTTTCTTCCGCTCTATTCACTATTCCAGCTCTTTCAATTTCAAGCACTTGAAATGTGACTTAAACCCGTCAGTCAAAAGCAACAAATCTTTTATTCCTCTTTCCTCTGAGCCTCAGTTGAAACACAGTAATCCCATATTGCTGCCACACAAAGAACAGGATAATGGGTAAGGATGTTAGATATCCACATCTGCCTCCTTAGTCCCTTTCATCCACATATCCAATCGAAAACATTTCCTTGCCAGAAAGAGCAAATGAATATTGCCCAGCTCTGATATCGAGCCAAAGCCCTATTAAAACTCTAGCACACTTGGACCCCTGAACAATTATATTGGCTGAAACTTTTTGGGGGTATTCTATTCAGCGCCTGATTATAAAATACTACAATATAGTAGTATCCTAGTAGTATCCTATACTTAGTAGCTTGTTGATCTGTGTAGTTTTAACAATCAAAATGCATCATGTTTTATATATTGCACATCTGTTTCATAGATTTGTTTCTGATGATCTTAAAATAAGCCATGTTTTATTGCCTACATTGTATACAATTATTTATTTTGTTGGTTTAACTTAAAAAATTAAGTAACCTGGTTGCCTTAAAATTTGAGTTTTTTGAAATTAAAAATTTGAGTTGATACAATGAAGGAAATTTGTTTAATAAATAGAAGCTCAAAATATTATTGTATCTAAACCACATAAAAAAATGATAAATAAGGAAAATAGCACTATTTGGCATGTTTCACTGTGTCATCAGAAATAAAACACACACAATTACCCAATATGCTTAAAAATCTTTTAAGAATATTTTAATAAAGGTTGTCGAATCTCAAAACAATGTTCATTGTATTAACTCAATTTAATCTCAATGAACTCCAGGTAACTTTTCTAAATATTTTTTTTACAGTGTAGACACTTTTAAAGCAGAACTGAAGACTTTTCTATTTAGAAAGGCTTTTTTGTGTTGATTGTTTTTATTATTTTTTTCTGCAGTTTACTTGTTTTTAGTTATTTTCCCGTATAGCACTCTATAAGTGTGTTATAAATAAGATCTATTATTATTATTATTATTAATATTATTATATATACACTATAATGCCAAAAGTATTGGGACACTCTTCTAAATCACTGAGTTCATGTGTTTAATCTCTTCATGGCCACAGGTGTGTAAATCAAGCACTAGGCCTGCAGACACTTCTACACACATTAGTGAAAGAATGGGTCGCTCTCAGGAGCTCAGTGAACTCAAGCGTGGGACCGAGATAGGTCGACACCTGTGCAATAAGTCCATTCGTGATATTTCCTCACTACTAAATATTCCACACTCAACTGTTAGTGGGATTATAGCAACGTGGAAGCAATTGGGAACAACAGCAACGTAATGTAATAGGCCATGTAAAAACCAAAGAGTGGGGTCAGCGCATGCTGAGGGAATGGGTTTCCATGGCCGAGCTGCTCATCCAAGCCTTACATCACTCAGCCACTGGACTCTAGAGCAGTGGAGACGTGAGTGACCAAACATGCGTCTCTGTCTGCCAATCCCATGGACGAGTCTGGCTTGTCTGACTGCATTGTGCCAAGTGTAAAGTTCAGTGGGGGGAGGGGGGAGGGGTAAAGCTTGGCCCCTTAGTTTCAGTGACAGGAACTCTGAATGCTTCATCACACCAAGACATTTTGGACAATTTCATGCCCCCAACTTTGTGGGAACAGTATGGGATGGCCCCTTCCTGTTCCAACATGACTGCGCACCAGTGCAAAAAGGAAGAGCTAGGCTCTCTCGTCCAACATCAGTGCCTGAACTCACAAATGCGTTGGTCAGAAGAATGGTCAAAAATTCCCATAAACAAACTCCTATCTGGATCTGAATCTGTTGGAAAGCATTCCCAGAAGAGTTGAAGCTTCTATAGCTGCAAAGGATGGGCGAACTCCATATTAAACCCTGCGGATTAAGAAATAGTGCATGTAAAGGAAGGCGTCCCAAAACTTTTAGCAATATAGTGTATATGAATGCTAAATACTAAATTTCTTTACAAAACTAAAGATGATGGATGAATGGACAGACAATTTAATCATTATGTTATTATGATAACTCTAAAACTTGAATAATAATAATAATATTGAAGAACAATTAGATGCTACATTTGACTAAAAGTATATATTTTATTGATAGACTTCAAATATTGTTTAATTATGACTGGATTTACACTATCAACAAGGATAACATCACAAACTTTACAATGACCATTTTGACACAGAAACGATCAAGAATTACGCTAACAGTTTGTAACTATTTGTGAACTCCGAATAAGACAAGCAGGCTGTTGTGTAGAAGCTCACGTTGTGAGGCATGATTAAGTGCAGCTCCTGCAAAACAAGCACATGACCATCAACCGTCTCGACTCTCGACACAGTCGACAGCCAGTGTTACCAACCAACCACACTTGTAAAAAGAGCCTGGACAACAACGTAGGCGTCTCACATACCAGTCAAGCACATGTTGTGCAAACTAAAATCTCCGCCCTCTTTTGGCACAAACACACGTTTATGCAAAAGCAGCACGCTGCTGTCAAAGTAGGTTTCTTGTTCCTGTATTTAGGTGGCTGGTTTCACTTCACATGAATTCAGCATTATCCTACACTCACACAACAGAGCAAACACACACACACACACACATGCCCTCATACACAGATTTAAGGCTACAGAGAACAATATCAGTTTTGCATCCTCTTTGAAAGTACAGTCATGCACAAAAAGACAGGACCAGGCAATGCACCATGATTTCCCAAATTACAATCAAAACGCTGCCAAATTTGACAGGCTACAGCAACGTTTGAAAAGGCAGCATGTGTTCACCAAAAGCAACCAAACTAGTTTATCTTGCAACTAAGCTTTTTTCAATCAACCCTTCATTATGTCTACGTTACATCAGATTCACTGTCAAAACGTTTCAGAGATCTGCACACTGACTAGTGCACTAATATTGATTGATCTACGTTCTCAAAAAGGAGCAAAACATCTGCTAAATTTCAAGTAAACATGAAAACAAAACTGAGCCCATTTACTTTCTAAATACATGTCTGTGTCAATTATTCTTAATTAAAAATGTATTTAATAAAAAACAATGGGAATTATCATGTTTCCGGAGAGAAATTTCCTAATATGTGCAACTACCACACCTTCTAAACAGGAGGATTATTGAGGGTGTGCTTCAATTAGTTTGGTAAGGACCAAAAAAAAAAATAGTCCTAGTCCACCTAGCGTTCACATTGGCCTTTTAACACCGATCCTAAAGGCACAGGGATATGTTTACAACCTGATTGTTTGGCTTTTATGATGTATATTTCGCGACTGAACCGAACATCTCAAACAAAGACGTGTTAGGCTAAATGCACACGTTGTGTGTGTGTAGCTACGTGATCGTGAAGAGCTTATAAAATTTGTAAAGGAGTGAAAACAGCGTCAGAAGTTCAACCACTAGTCTCTGTCCGCTTGTTTGGTGCACAGGTGCACACCAGGGTTCAGACGGCAGCGTTCACACTTATTCAAATGAACCGCACTAACAGAGCAATCACACCAGGTGGTGTTTTTATCCAACCAAACATGCCAAGTGTGAACAGAATGCCACAGATGTGGTTCACTGATTTTATTCTGGAAATAACACAAAGTAAGCATTGAATTGTATCCTACATGACTGATTTAAATGTCAAGAAATCCAATAAAGTTTTGACTAGCATTGATGAAATTAAAAGCACATAACTTGTTTGCTTTGCACCTGCCCGTATAGTTTGACCATAATTACGCACTATCAATATTTGGCCACTTTGAGATCATTAGCATAGGTCAATAGACCAATTTAACCACCAGACTGATGCTTAACTAACTACTCTTTACATAAATGTCAGATGACAGAATTCTTTGTAAAAATAAAACAATTAAATCTAGTTGAGATCTATGTAACTCAGTCGTATTCTGCGTTTTGATGGTTACAGTGTTGACTTAACTCCTGCTGTCTGCTGTAACTAGATTAATGATGGTGTCAGCAGAGCAAAGGACTGAATGGATGAGTAGTTAATGTGTGTTTGAACAATGGAAAAGACAAGAACGTCTCGAATTCTCCAGACAATCTGGTGAAGAGCATGAGGACGCTGGCCGCCTCATCTCAGGTGTCAGAGACATGGCATTACGAGATGGCCTGACCATTATTTGGAAGCTCTTTTACAAAGGATGCGGAAACAAAACATAAGACCTAAGCGATCGAGTTTTACAACTTGATAAGTGTGCCGGCATATAACTGAGTATTGAATTTCCTGTAGACTGACAGCACTCAAATCAGACAGCTTTTGCATAACAATGATTCAATTTTTTTTTAAATAAATATTTTTATAAAAACATAACCTCTTAAAAGTAGATAAGAAGCAGCATTTAGCATTCTGAATCATAAACGTACAAACATCTGTGAAATGCTGTTCTAACATCTGACAGGAAACATTTTAAGGAAATACTGCAAACGCTAGGGCTGAACGATATTCTGTTTTAACATCGACATCGCGATGTGCGCATGAGCGATAGTCACATCGCCGGAACATGTGATGTGAAGAGTAGTAGCCCATGGTGTATTAAGAGAACGGTAGCACACAGTAAACGAGTTTGTTGCTGGAGTGACATGCACGTTCCGCGTGCCTGCAGATTGATTGGTTCGCTGTGCCGCTGCTCACCGCTCACGGCCAAACATTCACTGCTAAAATGCGCGATGAAGAGGATCCGAAGAGGGGTAAAAAAAGGTTTGTGCAGCCCTAGCAAACGCCACACTAAAACTTACATCATCTGGATGAAATTGTGCACCTTAAACAGCCCATTGGTATTTTTTAAAACCTAAAGCATAAACCACTAAGTAAGCGCAAGAAATAACCATCAAAATTGAATTCATATTCAAACATATGAAAATAAGGTATTCTAGGACATGTGCACTTCTTTATATTTAAATAAACGGATATACTACAGATAACATACAGCTTAACACTATGTATCAACAACTATGAATAATAATGAGATCCTTATAGTTAAAAGGGGGGGGGGGTCTAATTGGTCTATTCTGACTGATTTACACTGTTAAAGAGTTGATTCTCACGCAAAACATGGCCAAATTTTCAACAAACGAGTTGGACGTATGGAGTATTTCTGTGCCAAATACACTCCTTCAGGATTCAAACAAGTTTTGGGAAGTTTTTTCGATTAAGGCCCCATATGACATCATCAAGTGTGGAATTGCTTGTATGGGCACTTCTCCATAATGGGCAAGTGCGTGCACACACACACACACACACACACACACACACACCAACCAGAGCAAGAGCACATCATCAACGAGCTTCGTTTGGTTATGGTAGCCATCGGCAGCAGTCATTTTGTTTTTAGACCAACAATGCCACTAAAGAAGTGTTTGTGTGTGTGTGCGTGTGTGTGTGTGTGTGTGTGTGTGTGTGTGTTCCTGTCTCTTTAGCTCCGCTCACTGCACAAGTTCGGCTGTTTTTAGAAAGAATCGGCACAACGTATTTTTCTTATATTATATATATGATAAAACTAAAGACTCTTTGGAGATAGGAAGGATGCACTACTACTCTATAGGTACTCAAGATTAACATGCGATTGACAGAAACTGTCTGTTTTATGTACCCTTTAAAATACATTTTAAAAATCATATTTCATATCTTGACCACCAAAAATATTATTTTCACTCAATTCTAGCTGGATCATGAGCATGTCACTCCTTATGAAAAAATATCATATGTAGGCCTAAGTAAATAAAACATGGACCGTTACATCACATCCTTGCAGAGAAATGCGACAAAAATAAATAATGTCGGCCAGACGTGTATGCGTGCCGTCCGTGTCTTGAGTGTGAGGAGAAAGTCACTCTATTTCCTGACGGGACGTGCATAAAGACCAGCAAACACAGACCCTGTTGATTGAAGGGTTTCTAGAAACCAATCGCCTCGCAATCCAGACGCCCTCAGAGCAGCACGAACAAAAACAAACCTTCAGTCATACACTTTCAAAAGTAAAAGATGCAATTCATCAAGCTCCACCTCCTTGTTACTGTTGCTAGGTCTGATGAACTTTACAGAATGCCTCTATCTGGTTTATATGCTGTTAAAAATATTTTTTTTAAGTACAATCAACTTGGACGTTTAAGTAATTTCAATTCCATTAGACTGACTTAAAAACTAACTCATTATTGTGATTAAGGCAATGTAAAAAGAAATGTTATCATAACTTATTAATCATGGTTTTTACAGTGTATATAGAATGGTGTTAATCCTCACAATGCAAATCATTTTTATGTGCCTTTTTCTTTAAGCAAATTGTGACATATCACACATTGCGTTGCGGATATAGCAAATCAGTTTGGAGGCATTTCTCTTTTAACCAATAAATAAAAAGAGAAATGTTCTCTTTATAAATGTCAGGACAGGGAGACCGTTCTAAATGTTTCTACATGCTTCTTTCACTACGGCACACTGACAAATTTCCTCAGAAAATGCTAGTAAATTTCACAAATGACTAGAAGGAAATGGCAAGCAACACATTGAGTTAAACGTTAAAGTTCTTGTAAACCATACCCCAACCATCTTTAACAACATTTTTACAGTATAGTGAAATGTTTTTCTAATCGCTTCTACTATGACCAGAATTAATATGTTAATGTTAACTATTAGGTTATTAGCATTATTTTATCCTCAAATTTAATGCCAGTTTCACAGATAAGGCTTATGCCTGCTACAGACAATTTTGGCAATCCCATAAAATCATTACAAACCACACTGTACGACATGGATCTAATAAACCTGGGTATGTACGACATGTAGACTGTACAATGATGACACCAATTGAATTGTAGGCTAGGACACAAGTTAGAAGAATAAAACATCATTAATATGCGCTACTGAGGTTTTTAGTTGAAAAAAGGAGGAATCAAAAGAGAAGAACATGGAAATATGGGAAAAGAGGCCAACTTGTCATGCCAATTTTGCAAATGGAGCTTGTTGCATTTCATTTTGCGTTTTTATTGGCTAGTCAGTAGATGCAGGTTGTACCAGCAAACACACTGTGAGATGATCATGCCCAATTTATGCCATTATCTTTGGTCGCAAGACCATGACAACGTCTGTCATTGAATCCCCCCCCCCACACACACACACACTGTATGACGTAGGACCACCATTTAGGTGCCACGACCACAGAAATCACTACGATTGGTTATCTTTTATCTGGGACAGCCTAAAATCATGTGTACCAGGCATTAAATCTAGTCTTAAACGCATTTTTTAGCCATTTTAACTTGGAGAAACTTGCACTGACATATCTTAGAATAAATCAGTGCCATTGTTGTCTCAAGATGCTTTTTCTAACATTTATACGTTCAAAAAAGCTATACTTAAATGTCCTAATTGAACTATATCCTGGCTTAATCCATGTGAAACTGGGCCTTAATGTTGCTCAGCATGTTCATTTGAGAACAACAAGAAACCAACACAGACAGACAATATGAAGATCATGATGAAGCATCAAGAACTTAAATACTCTCCAAAGAACCACACACAGCAACTCAAGAATATTATACAGCTCAAAGAGTTCTTGGTAAGAAGAGGCTTCCTCGTTACACCTGAGATGATGCAAATAAAGAGTGTTTCATTTGTCTGAATTTCCATTGTAGTGGAAAAAGCAGCAAGAGGAAAGACTCAAGTCACCGCATCAGCTGAGTCCTACATACCCAAAAAAGCCACGTCGTCCCACTGAAGGCTTTTAAAGCCTGACCTTTGTGAGGTGAAGGATGAAACTTGACGTGTTTTTTACAGGGGGTTTCCCCAAATGCGATTGGTTTCTATAAGGGACTCGAAAAGAGGAAATTCAGAGGATTTGTGTGTGCTCTTCGAAAGAAACATCAGAGAGGGGAAAATGTTCGACACTCGTGACATATGCAGTTGTAAAAGAGCATGTTCACAGCACACACTGACACGTTGTGTGATGGTGTCATGGTGAAAAGAACAGGTGCCTTAAGAGAAAACAGGGACCAGTGCAACATGAAATTGTGATTATAGGAGAAAAACAATGTCTCGCCATGCACCAAAAAAAGATTTTAGGCCAGATTCATGTTCGATGCAAGTATGCACAAAGGATCAAGTGACACTGAAAAAGGATAAAACTCACAGTTTGAATCATATTATAATTTTGTGCGTCACAGACTGCTTAATTCTTTGGGGGATCCGCAAGAAAAAAAGAAAGAAGAAAAAAGAATAAATCATAAATCACACTAAGTACTTTTGATACCACAATTAGCCTAACGAATACAATTCAAACATTTTAAAAAAGGCAAGTGAACAGTCAACTTTCAGCATTAATTACAATCAATACAATATTAAAAAGTAAATGTAAAATAGCACTAGTATTTGTTTACTATATAAATTACATATACATAAAATTTTTTGCAAACACAGTGTTTGATTAATGACTAATGAATTGGTCTTGGGCTGTATTGGTTTAAAATCGGTTGAATGTGTAAAATGGCAGATCAAAACGTGCAACTTTCACTCTATGATGGTTAAACTTTGCAATTACTCTGTGAATCACATGCGTGCTGAACTATGGACTGAAGACTGGAGTAATGATGCTGAAAATTCAGCTTTGAATCACAGAAATAACAAAATGACATTTTACAATGTATTCAAATAGAAAACAGTTTAGTTTACATTGTAATAATACTTCACAAAATTTCTATTTTACTCATAGACTGTGAAAAAATATGGACATAGTGTCCGTGAAGTCACCGATTCTGAAGATAAGTTTTGAAGTGTAAAGTAGGGACGAGCATTTTGGCAGCGGGTCATTGCGCGTCACGCCCGGATAACAGAAAATGGGCAAAGAGGCGGGATGTGGGTGGAGCTGAGGTGACTATGACTAACAGACAGTGGAGCGGATAAATGGCAATCCACCTGTCACTCAAAGTGGCCACGCCCATAATTATGCAGATGATTAAAAAAATACACCCCCCCACAGTTGTCATGAAGGCCAAAATTAGCCGTATAGACTAGGGATGTCAATTTTCACAAATTTCCTCATTGATCGTCGTTTAAATTAACGATCAATTAATCGATTAATCGTTAACCATAATACTGAAATATGCGTCTACAGCAGTGGCTTATAGCCGACAGCATGACAGTATAATTTTGTGCAATGCTGCTCAAAACGCCATGTTCTTCACCAAATGAATTAGAAGGATTTTTTTTATCTAAACAAAGGGCTATGGGATTGTAAAATGAGTCGATGTTATTTATAATTTAATTAAATTACTTATTTGATAACCAAATATAACATGTAATACAACACGAACGCCGCCTCAGATCTGTTATTCAGAATTTGTGGACGCACTTGCTAGAACAACGTGCTGAAACGTCACCTAAACCCAGTTAATTCAAAACGATTTATTAAAATATTGTTTTCATTAATGTTATGTAATGTGACAGTCCCAATCATAGTTATTATTAGTTGTGCGTTGCTGTTTGAACTGCGCGAGCTGAAGCTGATGCGCTGGATCAACACTGGTAAGTTACACTGAAGCTCTTTGCTAGCACGTTATTTAACTCAACAAAAAGCTTCCTATATGAGATTAATCAGATTTATATAAAGTTAACAAAATATTACAAATTATATATCTTCACAAAATGATGCGAATGCACAAGTGAACTTGAATTGAGTTGCTCATATTCAGAATGGGAGACCCGCTCTTCCTGGAACAACGCTCTGAACAAGGCACCTAAACCCAGTGACTTTACAACCATTTATTAAAATAGTGTTCTCATTTCTGATATATAATATGACTGTCCCAATCATCGTTATTATGCATTGCTCTGTATGCGCTAAAGCTGAAGCACTGAATGAAAACCGTTAGCCATCACTGACTGAAGACATTTGCTAGTGCGTTTTACTAAAAGAAACGCATCCTACATGATTGATCACATATATAACGTTACAAAATACATTTAATATTACAAATTACTTCAGCACAATCTGATGCGAATGCACAAGTGCACTTGAACAAGTTATATGCGCGAATCAGAATGCGTGACTCATGTTGTGCACGCGCTCTTCCTGGATCAACGCAATGAAACACACAGCAAATAAACCTAAATACTTAACAATCACAATGTTTTATTACAGTAGTGTTCTCATTAATGTTGTGTAATATGACAGTCCCAATCATAGCCATTATTAGTGCTGTTGGAGCTGAAGCTGATCGCCACGCTTTTACTACCGCTCGCCTCTAACGTTAATTATTAACCAAATGCATCCTTATGAGATAAATCAGCTAAAGATAGGCCTGCACAAAATAAACACAATATTACAACTTACATTTGCACAAAACAAAAGGCTGCGAATGCACATGCAAACTTGCAGTCATGATGAAGGTGTGTAACTCCAGCTGTAAAATGGTCCCAAACAGAACTCGGGCACGCTCGCATCATTTTTCCTCCCGTTTCGCGGTTGAGCCGCACGCACGCATGCGCATGACCCTGCTTAATCGATGATCGATAAGTCTTATCGATCAAATGTCTTATCGACAATTAATCGATCATCGATTAATCGTTGACATCCCTAATATATATATATATATATATATATATATATATATATATATATATATATATAAAATAAATTTTATTTATAATGCACTTTATATTAAACAAAATCTCAGTGCTACAGAATTAAAAAAACAATCAACAACAATAAATAAATAAGTAAATTAATAAAATAAAATAAATAAAACTGAAAAATAAAATATTATATATATCTCAGTATTATAGCCACCCTGCTCTTCGAGATGTGGGTAATCAAAAAAACATTAAAAAAAATCCATACTGGTGGTCAGCTGTGAGAATTATCAAATTGGCCAAAAACTTTAACATTAAAGAAGGTAATGAAGTGAAAAAGCCTGGACCTGCTGATTAGACGACCGATATACGGCTGTTGGGTTACATTTGCTCGGAGCAGAATCTGAAAGCGCTTTTGTTTACTTTACGAAATGGATCCAGAGGTCAGTGATACTGAAAGCTCTTCAAACACACAGGATAAAAGCAGTACAAGACAGACAAGCTCTTAAACGAGGGCCTATTTCAAACCTTCATTTAGTAAAACAGAACCAAATACTAGAAATAATTTAAGCAAAAACAGCAATAAAAAATGTGTCAAATTCGATCAACATCAAGAAGAGACACAAAGCCTCTATTTTTTTGTCAGCGTTAAAACCTCGTACTTCAAAGCCCTGTGTCTGTGCGGGGAAAAAAGGAGCTCGGCAAAATAAAAATGGCATCCAGTTTGAACGTGAAGCGGGGAGAGAGGTCTCTCACGGGAATGGTTCAGATCACAAAGGCCAACGTCTAATGGGTAGGAGAGTGAGTCACACACATGTTTCTGTCTCTCGCGCTTTTCCCTTTTTCTCCCTCCCTCCTTCCTTCTCATGCAACCAGCTTTCAGCTCGCACGAGCTTCGTGGAAACACGTCTGCTCTAACCGTCCAGCACGCAGTGGGTGAACTCGACAGAAACGCTGCAGCGTACCGGTGTCATCTGTGCAAATGAAAGCAAAAGTAGGACACGACTGTAAACAGAGCAGCGAAATGTGCAGCACCAGTTGGTGCACTTCTGATGTCTTGCAGACAGACGTGTTGTTGGGTTGATGCAGAATGTCTCCCATGTCCTTTCTTACATTACAATTTAAGGTTAAAATAAGTTTATAATATCCTTTGTATAGTATAAAAAAAAGAATGAAAGTATTCGCATTGTTTTAGCATATCAAACTACATGTCAACTTCCTAAGTACTTCATGTCAACTAATGCAGGGACATTTGTAAATAAAATATGATCTAGCTGAAAATGCACTTCATTTATTATTTCTATTGCACTAGAGACTTCAGATCGTAAATTATTGTACAAGGGTGGCCAATATACCGGTAGACACGATTAACCAGTGGATATTTGTCAACCGGTGGATATTTCGCGGTTGCACTCGTGTGACCTTGCAGTGTCGCGCGGTCATGAAAGCTTACGTTAACATGCATTTTTAAGCACTGCGGTAGTTTTTTATATTTATAAAATGTATAATCACTGTCAGTATTTTTCTAAATTATATCGGGTTTACAGTATTTTTGCCCCTATGTATGACCAGGTGTTAACCACATTTTCTACTGATTGACAGAGGAAATACTGCAGTAGATTGACTAGAATGCACTATTTTACTGTCATGAGTGAATATTGTAGAAAAATTCCACACTAGAGTTAATACAGATTTTGCAAATCCCCACAAAATGATGCTGTGAGGAGACAACCACCAATAAAACACTAATTTCAGACACATTAAAATACAACCACGGAGAAAGAAAAAAAGTATTTAAGCATTTTAAAAATCTAGTCCTATATAACAACAAACTAAAAAAACAAGGGATAAACGCAGAAGGATATTACACCTAACCCTATACTTAAACTGACCCACACCACACCACCACACCTGACCCTAACTCTACCCGTATCTCACCTCAATATCAGCAAAAGTGCTTTGCGATACAATTTGAACACAGTAAGTACATTGTACTTATTTTTTGATGTAAGTACATAGTACTAAAGGCCACCTAATATAAACTATTTATTAATTTACATCATTGCCTTCCATGTTGTAGCAGAATAATCTA
Organism: Pseudorasbora parva; assembly: GCF_024679245.1. Lineage (NCBI taxonomy): Eukaryota > Metazoa > Chordata > Actinopteri > Cypriniformes > Gobionidae > Pseudorasbora > Pseudorasbora parva. The sequence goes on from NC_090180.1 coordinate 45,522,451, forward strand.
TGTGTCATCGCTGTCGTTATCAGATGTATGCGTGTCCGTTGTATACATTTCATTTGAAGACGTGATGAAATATGTGCGCATTCATGCGTTGAGCGTTGTTAATCTCATCACGCCTTTATGCGCGCCACATGAAGTTTGAATTCTCCACTGTAAGGGCCGAAGCCGAAAATCGACCCCGTAACCTCAAATAGGGCATTATTTGAGGGGACAGCCATTTGCAGTGGTGTCCAAAATGATAGTGGACATTATTGAGTGCACTTATTCAGTCTCACTTTGCACCGCAATAACGAGTGTACAGACGATGTACACCCAGAGGCTGTCCGACTTTACACACTCGTTTTTATTCACTCCTTCAAGTGAACTATATTAATGTATAACGTAGGGAATAGTGAATGATGCTTCAGTGGGCGATTTCGGATTCAGCCTTGCGATCTCAGCTCTGCTCTCACTACAGTGCAACAGTCAAAACAGGACCCTTCTCAAACACAGTGTTAAGAACATTGTTTAAGCGATAAACACATAAACTGAGCTTCTAACGCTAGACAAATGCCTTTATTTTCAACGCGATCACCTTGTACCCAAACCATTTCGAAACTAAGGAGCCATTTGTCCTCCGATTACAAACAAGCTCCTCGGCGCTGCGTTTGCTGGACTCATGTTTCGCGCTGTAGGGGATTTTATAAAAGTGGCGTGAGTGGAAGGGAGGCGGCGGCGCTGGGACAGTGTGTGTGTGAGAGCAGGAGGCAGAGCAGCAGAGAGATCATAGAGAGATGCGACAGAGTTGCGAAATTTGTTATTTCAAATAGCGCTGCATATTTTAAACTAATCGGTTAACCGGTTTCAACCGGCTAATGAGGCTCAGGGGTCGGTCAAGAAAATTTTTAGTTTTCGCCATCCCTAATTCTGAGGTGTGCATACGATGGACACTTTACTATCCCAATGAGGCTACAGGAGAGGATTTATGAATGACTGAACGACACAACAATAGACTGAAAAAAGTATGGACGTAGTGTCCGTGACGTCACCCATAGGATTTCGATAAGCCGTTCTGAAGCTTAAAGTAGGGTCGAGCTGGGGGTTGCCATCTTGCGAGCGAGTCATCGCGAGTCACTCCCGGATAACAGAAAATGGGCAAAAAGGCGGGATGTGGGCGGAGCTTATGTGACGCAATGACTATAGACGGCAGATAAATGGCTATCCACCTGTAACCATGCCCCAATTTTGTAGAACTTTAAGGCTTTATATAACATAAACGAATGAGTTATAGAAAAATTCACCCCCCTCACAGTTGTCATGAAGGCCAAAATTAGCCTTCTAGGCCAAAACCACAATTTGTACCAGGCTGTAAACATGTTTTTTTCTGCTGTTAAGTTGAGAATTTCAACATGGGGCTCAATGAGATTCTGGAGCCTGTCCCTAGTGGCCAGTTGAGGAGCTGCAGTTTACATTACATCCGTATTGGCTTCAAGAGAGATCGTGGGAGGTTGCCGCTTGGACACAACTCATGCTGGTAGGTCACATGAGGATAACAACATGGTGGATGTAGAAAACGCACACATATAATAGACCCGTGCATTTGGTCTTAAAGTGACAGCAGCCTAATAAATCTGGTGTTGTCCGTGTCACTAATGTAAATCAAACAATAAAAGAGAGAACATCTCTAAATAGACTAAGTAATAATAAATGTATATTTAATTTACAAAGTTTTTTACTTAGGCTGGTGTTTTTTGTGATATTAAGATTGGTGACAAGAAAATGTTATAAAATTTTGATTTCATAAAAACATTAAAGCAAAAATAACCAAACTGTGATACATGTCATTATTGTGAATTAAAGTTGTTCATGTTGTGATATAAGATTTTAGTCGTATTACCTACCCCTAGTATTACAGGGATAATATTGTTTATTAAACCCTAGAAATAAGTAGGGATGCACGATATTATCGGCACGACATCGGAATCGGCCGATAAACGCTTAAAATATAAAAATCGGCATCGGTCGATATGAAAACATTATGCCGATATGCCTTGCCGATATGATAACGTGTTGATATGCGCCTGCAATAACTCACGTGTGCAAGGAGTGCTACAGCGATAAGACCATGTCAGCACTGCAGTCATTCTTCAAGTGAAAACAAGACAATACATTGCATGTACAGTGATTTATATTGGCTGTTTTTAAATGCTGCCTTGAATTTCTGAATACACGTACAGAAGGACGTGACCGTCAGCAGCAGATTTGCCACGTTTTCACAACAAAACTAGCCCAAAACAAGCCCAATCGCGTCTCCCCACTCTCTAGCACGTGCGGCAGCCTCCACAGCAGCAGAAGCTCCTCCAGGTCCTAGTGCCCTCCCGCTAGACCGCTATATATTTATACATGTAGTGGGTGCGCTGTTGTTACACTAATACAATGAAAAGTAGAATACACAAATAAATTGAAGTTACTTCTTGTTCTGAATAAACAAATCAGTAATGATGTCATAAATCACAAGCATGACACTTGTAAATTAAATACTTTTATATACAGTGTATTAATCTGTAATAAAATTTTACGAAATGGATGATGAAAAATAATCCAAGGAGCTCTACAATAATTGTAGAATTAAAAGACAGCATCAATGGATGTCATGCCACCCCCACTTCATGTGCACAAACGTTAAATCCAAAAATACAATACTAGGTTACAGCTGCATCTGGGGTGAAAAATTACTGACTTTATTATTGTTATTTTCAGAGCTTTTAATATACTCTTATCATAAAAAGAACTTTATTAACATTTATTTATCTTCAACAAGAATCCTTTTAGTAAGGATACCTCAGAAATCTGAAACCAGAATGAAAAAAAATGTTTGCTCAAAATGGTGTTGTTTCCAAACAAAGGGAAAAAATAAACATATATCGGCATCGGTATCGGCATCGGCCTAAATGAGCTGAAAAATATCGGCATATCGGATATCGGCAAAAATCCAATATCGTGCATCCCTAGAAATAAGCCAAGCTAACATGCTAATAAAATACCAAAAAAAAAAAACAATGGTTTTAAATAACAATGATGGCTTGAACAATATAGATTATTTAATGCCCAATAACACCAATATCAACGCTGGAAGATGGCTGATATAATGTGGAATTATTAAAAAATTATATACATTTTATAAGAATTTATGGAAAATCAGACATAATGCACAATATTGCCATAGTATGTATTTACACTAAGTTCAATAACTATTATAAATTCATGTTGACAGGAATTTTTATGTTTACAAAGCTGGCATCAACATTTGAAACTAACATGTGGGAAATATTAGCAGATCTCAATCAGCCAACCGGATATAGTTACTGATAACAGAAAATACACTTTTAAAAAATTTAGCCTTTAAGATTTACACATTTCTATTCATAGTAAAATTCTATCAAATTAAATTAAATTTACATTTATTAAGGATTGCTCAACAATTCAATGAAAATATGTAAGGATTATTCAATTCAATTTGGGGAAAAAAGGCTTATTTTGTTCTCAAAATGGACACTGGTCCATTCATTGGTCTGGCTATTAATAAAAACAATACACTACATAATATATTTAGAACAAATATTTTTGCACAGGAAATGCATATTCTTTGTTTTTACTGCTGTAAACCTGTGTACGTATGAATGTTATGCTAAACACAGCATTCTTATGAATTAAAAGGATTAAAAAAAAGGTATTAAGAGGAGAAGAGAGGTGTGGCTGCTGTGACATAACAACGGTTTTTACTTTTAGGCCCAAAGGACAAAAAATTAACACGTGTCAATGTTTTTAACAGAAAAAAATATGCCTCTTTGTGGTTACATTTATTATTTCAGACTTTTAAGCTCAATTTCATAGTCAGTCTATCTTTATTTTGGCTCAATCTGTGTCACTTTCCATCTGCCAAACGCAGTTTGTTATTTTGCTGAGATACGTGCGAGTGTTGCCTTGACAGTCGCTGCAAATTCCCACCGCATCAGCACCACCACGGATCGTTTATCTAACGTAAACACGCCATATAACTATAAAACAAGCATTTTGGAGGCTAAGTAGCCCTGAAACAACCTAGACAGAAACGAAACGAGTCTGTTATCGTTCGTCATAACCCCATTGAATAGCACAGATTCTCACACAGGGGCCTTTCGTGCATGTGGCCCCGTGACTTTAAAAAAGGGTCAATGGAAAAACAGCAGGAACCACAGGCTCTCCTTGGACGGTGGCCCAGCTGGGGAAAACTGAGATCTCTGAATAATAATAATCCCTAATATGTCATTCTGAAAGTGTGTGAGTGCAGAACAAGCCTTAGCGAGTGGGCGTAAACATCTGATCTAGATTTCATACTCAGAGGCTAAAATGAATATCAAATCAGTCCTCCTCAAAAAAAATTAAGTCGAATCAAAACCAAAAATGCTTAAATCATTATATAACCCACAACAATAATATGTATAGTTTAAATGTAGAATATTTGCAGAAATAATAATGATAATAACTAATATTTTATGTCTTACAATAAGTAATTTCTTCACATTTATTTATTTATGTATATATATATATTTTTTTATTAAAATATATGGTATTAATTTTGAAAGCAGATGTTTAATTTATTCGTGAATAATGAATTATTGTTGAATTATATTTTAGGTACTTAATATTATATATTGTGCTAATGCCTCAGTTTATTTAGAGAACAAAATAGTAATAAAAAAACTGTAATTACACACACACTATATATATATATATATATATATATATATATATATATATATATATATATATATATATATATATATATATATATATATATATTTGTATTACGTATATTGTATAATATATTTTTTTGATAACAGGGTGGGTATTAATTCTGAAAGCAGTCATTTAGTTTATTTGTGAATGATGCATTATTGTTTAATTATATTTGAGGTCTATATAACCTATACATGCTATTAAGATTGTGCTCATAGTAAACAATGTAGTACCGTGTTATGTCATCACAAAAATCTCTATAATAGACACCACGAACTGCACCTGCATTTTGACAAGCTTCTGGCTGTCGCTGCACAGCTGAAGACGCCTCGGTACGTCCTTTAGACAAAAGGTTTCTGCGCGAAGGACGGTCACCAAATAAAGCTTTGTGCAAACCACACACACACAGACAGCAGAGATGCATGCATGGATACAATATTTCATGCACGTCGCAGCTGCAACCGCGCTCAATATAACACGCCAAGAAATGCTTATACAAATATATTTACATACATTCCATGCATTTATGTCAGACATGCTCCAGTCATTTAGAAAGAGAGAAAAAACAGGTGGTGGAAAATAATGCAAATTAACGTTATAATAAATGCAATGCGTTTTGCCTGACTGTCTGACATTAGGATGCCACATAAACTGCTTTATTATGAAAACTACAGCATACAGTGTTAGGTTGCGGTCTGCGCCACCCCTCTCACGCACAGACAATGAGCCCGCAGTGGGTTTAAGAGACATGCGGGCCCCTCCAGCTCTTCACACCCGCGTATAACGCACACCGCACGCGCCTGTCACTGACGCACGCGCGGCACACTAGCAACGCTCCAGAACACAAACATGCTAATACTAATACTCATTCAAAACGACTCGAAAACCCCACACACACTGCGTTATTGTTGCCCTAGCACTCAGACTGGCTGCTTAAGCTCTCCGTAGCTAAACTAAATGCGTTTTCCTCCTTCTACAGTCGGAACCCGCGACAAAAAAACAACCGAAACTTTCTGCTTACCGCGTTTGGCTTCCTCTTCGTCATTCACCCACGAGCAGAAGACACAATCTCGACGGTTTTAAGAAAAAGAAATGTGTGTGTCGGAGGGTAAAAACTGAACATTAACCCTACGGCTGTGTGACGTCTCTCAGTGCTGCTTTTGAAAACATCGCCGTCAGCCCGTCTCTAAGAAAAGCCCCAGCGAAAAAACACGCAAAGCTCGGGAGCTCATTGGCGGACCGGGGGTCACGTGATCCGAGGCGCTCAAATACGTTTTGCGCGTGCTCGTGCTCGCTGTCCTGCTGGGCTGTGACTTACATACACTGATATTTTTGCCGTTGAATATCTATCCTCTATGTTTTGTATGCTTACTATAATATTGTAGTATACTATTATTCAATTATACAATCATTTATCTTTCAATTGAATTTAATCCCGTTATTTTTATCAGTTATTTTATTTATTATATTATTTTAATTGTTTGCAATATACAAATACATAATGCATGGGAAGGGAGGGGATACTGTAAATATCAGAATATAGAAATTGTGGGCGGGGCTGGAATGCGAAGACGTATAAGTCCTGTGGCGTTTTTTAATTTAATCTATTTTGTGTGTGTGCGTGTGCGTGTGCGTGTGCGTGTGCGTGTGTGACTTATGTGTATTGTGTCCTATATTCTCTTATGTTATGGTTTTACAGTTTAGATTATGTTTGATTGTTTTGCGCCTATAATAAAATAAGAATTGTTTTTATTCGATCTAATATATTTATTAATTTTATGTGCGCTATTTTCCTATATTATATTCTCTAGTTTGGATTGTTTTGTGTTTATTATAATTATAATATTTAGAAATGTTAGTAGATGGTAAATGATTTAGAAAATGATAAATAATATTTAGAAAATGTCCTTTTAATTTTATAAGTAAAAGGCATCCACTTTCTGCTTATCTCATGGAGTAAATATGTAAGAGAGTTTAACGTTATATTATTATTTTGCTTCTTCTTTGGGTGTTGGGGGGGGGGGGGGGGGTGACGCTGCGCACCGTGACGTCACCCTTTCCGTCCGACGCTGCAGCGAGCGCTCGCGAATGTTCTGGAACGTTCATGTCGGAGAGGAGCGAGAAGGAGAGGAAAGGAGAAGGAGAAGGTATTTGTCGAGCACGATCCATTAAGGCGTCGTTCATTCTTTTTGTTGTGACGAGGGCATAAAATGTGTTCGGTTAAGAACGCCGATTGTGTGATTGTTGTGGCGCAGTTTGTTATTTAGGAAAAAGGGAGTTCGCGCATGCGCAGAGGATGGGCTGGTATTATGTTGCAGAACGAGCTCGAATCATAAGGGAGAACATTGGTCTGTGTGTGTGTGTTAGGGGGATGGGCGCTGGCTACACACACACACACACACACACACACACACACACACGTATATGCACAGACCAACTAGAGTCGGTTGCATGAAATGCGACTATATTGTGATCTCAAGAAGTGATCATAACACAAAGACATATGCGTTGTTGACATAATGAAACTGTCTCGTGTAGAACTGGGTTATAGTTTTAATCGCAACAACAAAGACTATAAAGTGTTATATGAGGATACTCATATGTACTATTGCGTAAGCATACTAGTTAACAGCTGGAAGAAAAGAGGGGAAAAAAGCTAAAAACCTGCCTAAGCTGGTCTTCCAGCCTGGTCATATGTGACTGGTTTTAGAGGGGCTTGACCACATCTTTAGAGACCAGCTTAAACCAGCCAACCAGTTTTATGATGTAATATGATATGTATTCAAGACAGTGTTCTGGTTGTAAGGAAGTGACTTTCCTAGTTAAGGGGAAAATAAAATACATTTGTCCTACATGGAGTGCTGACAGGCCTATTAAGCAAGCAGACATTAAAGGCACAATATGTACGATTTTTGGAATTAAATCTAAAATCCACTGTAACAGTGTTATATATTTTGTTGACTTGTGTACTTACATTATCCCAAATGTTTCCAAGAATGTTTAAATCCAGAAAAGAAAGCTATTTTAACCAGGCCACCTGACATCATACCCGTGTTATCCTGGATTTTTTGGTTTCAGGAACCATGGTAATACCAAATACGATTATTATGTTTTATTAGGCAGGTGAGGAAATCTTTGGATAAATTTATCAACAGAAAACTAATCATTATTAAATAGCTCAACACTGTAGCCCTTTTCACACTGCACGTCGGACCCGCAATATTCCCGGAACATTGCCGGGTCCCCTTCTGTGTGAAAGCAACCACGTCCCGGCATTGATTACCGAATTCGACCCGGGTCGGGGACCTAGTAACATTGCGGTATTCGAACCGGGACGAGCGCTGTGTGAACAAAAGCCGAAACTAATGCCGCAACGTGTACGTAGTTATCGTGCGACTCCTAGAGCTTGTTTTTTCAATAATACAACCCTGCAGTGCCAGAAGAGCTAGTCGGTGTTTTAAACGCAGAGAGTGTTCGTATACAAAATAAAATTAAATTAAACAAGCAGAAATGAGCGCAAACTAGACACAAGTCGAGACCATTGAGCTCCTTACTATCCGTGCTGAAGCTGAGATCGCTCGCCGTTATACGTCACATCCGGATGTCACGTGTCAACTCGACCCGGGACCGTTACGGGTTGTGTGTGAAAGCGCACATATTACGGTATTTCGCTGGCAGTGAGAATGGACCAAATCTAGCGGCCCGGGAACAAATGCCGGGTCGCATTATCCGTGTATTTGCCGTGTGAAAGGGGCTTCAGTGTTTAAATCTGGTTTTCTTGATTTACCACAAGTTTTACAATGCCTACCTAATATGATCTAGCTCATTGCAGTGTGAACGAGTGTCTCATTCAAGCAAACACACAAAATAGCATTATAACATAACTCTCAACACACTCAAATAAATGTAATATGATAAAACAGTGCTGCGTTAAAAGTTACCTGGTTGCCTTAAAATTTTGAGTTCATTGAAATGAAACTTTTGAGTTAATACAATGAAATTTTTTTGAGAATTGACAACCTTTATTAAAATATTATTAAAAGATTTTGTAAGCATATTGGGTAATTGTGTGTGTTTTATTGCTGATGACGCAGTGAAACATGCCAAATAGTGCTATTTTCATGATTTATCAAAAAAAATTATGTGGTTTAGATATAATATTTTGAGTTTCTATTTATTAAACAAATTTGCTTCATTATATCAACTCAATTTTTTTATTTCAACCAGGTTACTTACTTTTATTAGTTAAACCAACAATTTTTTACAGTGTAGTATTGCCATTGTACGGTCACAGTTTAAGGTTTTGTAAATAAAGGCTCTGATTGGTGAGGCTCTGTATGGAAAACCACATGTGGAACAGCTTCAGAAATGCTTGCTCTTTTGATGTGGCTTGTTTATACATGTTACTGTACATATCTGCCACTGTCAATGAGTTTATGTTTTATGGATGGGTTCTGCCAAGCATTGTTTGTATCAAATAAATTCAAAGTAATTAATTATCAACATCTATGTGCTTGCTTTTGTCTTGTTAAAGAATATTAGGGATGGAGGCCCTCGCACTGACCATGTACATGTACAATAATATTCCTATATTAGTATTCCATAACCCCATTAAATAAATACTACAGTTCCAAAAAATCTGTATATGCATATGCCTCTTTTAATCAGGATTCTTAATTATCTTATTTGGAAAAGAAAATTATACCATAACGGAATAATCATTAATATCTACACTGTAAACAAAAGTAATTATTGATTAGGCATGATATCAGCCATTGTAAAAAGGTCAAGCAACACTAGAGATAGTTATGGAGCGAAGATGAAAATAAATTACAGATTGGTGGAAGCATTGTAATGATATCACTGCCAATGGTTTACTACGGTATTTATTGCTTGTGTGTTGCTGTCACTGACATGAAGTGTGATTTGAGGTGAAATTACTGTACATAATTACTAAAAATGTGCCGTAAAAAATGGCAAAAGCATCTCCAGAATTTTTTTGGGTACAATTGCAGTAAACATGCACGTCTGTTTGAAATATGCTAATAATTGTGTATTCAGGAATATCCCTTCAGCTGTGGAGCATTCGGGAATAAAGGTTTTAACCCAATACAAGTAAATAATACATTGGAAAATATTGTGCATGTAAACATGGACTTGTTTGTATGTCAAAGTATTTTAATGTGCATGCTTCTGAATTCTCCTATAATGGACAAACACCGTTTTAAAACAGGGTTGCTGCACATTTTTTTTAAAGTAAGATTTAAAGCTTTTTAAAGTCTGAAAACATAAAAATGTATACTGTACTTTAGGGGTGTGCAATATTGACAAATTATATATTGATATTTTCAAACAATTGGAGGATATTTTGCGCAGTGTGTTTTTTGTGTTGGTAGCATGGCTGGTTTAGGCCTGTTGTGGACATCTGACGCACACAAAAAAAGACGCCATTCGTATTATTCATTCTATGCGGTGTTCAGTTCACAGCCGTGACAGAAATTAACCTTTTTATTAAAGGGATAGTTCACCCAAAAATGAAAATTAGACCATGATTTACTCACATCATCCTAGGTTCTTAAAAGACGAATACAATCGGGAGTTATTAATAAAAGTCCTGGCTCTTCCGAGCATTACAATGGCAATGAAAGGGTACTTCTGTTTTGAAGTCCATAAAAGTACATGTATCTATCATAAAACTGCTCCCCACGGCTCCGGGAGGTTAATAAACACCATCTGAAGTGAAGCGATGCATGTATGAGAAAAATACCCTTCTTTAAATCTTTAAACAAAAATAACTAGCTTCTGGCAGAACAATTTTCATTTTAGGGTGAACTAACCCTTTTAGGGGGCATATTTACCTGTTTTTCTTTCTAAATGTATGCATGTATAACCTTTTTTTATTGAAATTCTAACATTCAAATTTAATTAGAAAAATAAAGGGCTGTTACCAATCAAATGAAATCATTATCAACAAAACCCATTTAAATATGAGTTAATTTTAACTCTTTTATTAAAGGGTACATAACACGTTAATCTTGAGTACCTATAGAGTAGTATTGATTCCTTCATATCGCTGAAGAGTCGTTGGTTTTATCATATATATATAAAAGAAAGATACGCTATACCAATTTCTGAAAACAGCCAAACTCGTGCAGGAGTGCAGAGCTAAAAAGTAACAAGACAGACACGCACACATTATGGCATTATCCCTGGATAAGTTTTGATTCACTATACATTACTGTTGTTCACATTATATGCACTTATGTATCGTTTGACAACAAAACACACATTTGATGCAGTTTCACTCACCGCCAGTGGTCCACTCATGACACTTGAGCGACACTTGCAAAACTCTGTTGCTGCTCCAAAAAAAACAAAATGCATCCACGGTTTCCTTAACACTGGGTTATTTGGGAAGCTGAACAAAGGGATCTTTCCCTCACAATCAAAAACACTTCTTCAGTTGCATTGTTGATTTTGTGATCAAAAATGACAGCAATGTCTTCCGTAAACCGAAAGAACCTCGTTGATGGGCGCACGTGTCATGCAGGGCCATTACCGAAAAAAACTTTCAGAGACTTGCCTCAGAAATACTCTGTCATCCGTCCAACTCGTTTTTCAAATCTCATCAGGGCAAAAATGCCTGTGTATTCTTGATTTTGGAAGGCACATAACTGCATACATCATACGCATCGTTAAAACAATAATTATGTCATCATAGACGCATATCGCACACCAATTGGATTCACATGTACCCATTTTTGCTGTCGTAAATGCTGTATTGTCACGTGAACAAGCAAAAAGAAAGAATAATAAAAATCATATAATGCTGATTAGATCAATTTTAATTTGGTAAATTATTTAGATAACAAAGTCAAAGTGTCATCAAAAATGTAAAACCTTAAAGGGGTGCATTATAACACGTCTTAATATTTCTTTTTTTAACGGCGTATTTTTCTCATATTCTCCCTTTATTCCACACGCTGTCTCCACTGTACTTTGAACGGCTCGTTTGCTTCCTGCTTCTCTGCAGCCCATCCCTCTGAAAAACGCAATGGTCTTAGATTGGTTAGATGGCCAAATGTAGTTTCCTGTATTTTTATTGGCTGAAGCGCCAAGCACAGGTTGTCCGGAAGCCACGCCCCTTCCCATTACGGGCAGAAGTCTCATCTGCAGAGACTAGCAAGGGTGTATGATGTCACCAACCCAGGAAGAAGATCGTTGTAGTCCAAACCGGCCGTTTTAGGCAATAAACTGCCATAACTTTAAAAGACAATATCTCCGTTTGCATTGAACTTTCAGCGCTGTAACTTTGCAGATACTGTTAATGCTCAAGCAGCAACATTACACACTAAAAAAAAGTGCAATTGCATGCAACCACTCCTTTAAATAAATTAAAAAAAAATCTAATTTACGACTTAAGGATCCACGGTAAGCCTGTAAAAGAACCACACTGGTCTATTGAGTATAATTAATGATAATATTTTATTTACATACACAACATCTTTGAGGTTTAACAAGGGCTCAAGACCATGGATGTCCGGTTACAGGTCAGCTCTCACACCAAAGCCCGGTCCAGGAGGAGGTTCAGTCAGTGAGGTTAAACCTCCGGCAGGTTCACATGAAAAACGCCCATTCCTGATGGAAGAGAGATCATTACAATCAATTCAAACACTCTTAGCGCGCCAACTGATTCATTAACCACATATATCACAATATCCTTATTTAATTAGTCTTTTAAACCTCTAGTTGCCTCACATTATCTTAGGAAGTGAAATAAATAATAGGGACTGTGCAAGCCTAGGCCATCAACCTTATAACTAACAGCCGACTGTCAAAGCGTCTGTGAAAGTCCCAAACACCCCACGTGACATCACAACCAAACTATACTCGACTCTGAGTCAGATAATTAAACCAATTGGCTTGGCAGAATTTCTGTAAAAGATCTAAATCTTTAAACAAATGAGATGAGCTTTCACATTTATATTCACAGCTGTTCTCTACAGACAACAGTCTGACCGGACAGGACAGGACACAGCATTACCAAGTAAACAGGCAAAAAAATAAAAGCTACCTTGATACTTTTTTAACTTTTGATGACTAACGGTGAAGAGTTTAGAATAATTCAGGGGGGATTTAGTTGTTTTTGAAAGACTGGATTCTGAAGCATCATGTGACTGAAAATTCAGCTTTGGAAAAATTACAAACATTTAATATTGTGAAATAATATTTCACAATATTACAGTTTAACTATATGAGTATCAAATAAATGCAGCCTTGGTGACTTTTTTCTAAAACAATCATAACAGTCATAATTAAACATCATAATTGGGATGTTTATGTTGTGTATATTCATATTTTTGTATTTTCTCTGTAATTATTTTTAGAAACATAGGGGGGACACGAAATTAGATTAAAAATGTTTAATGCAAGAAATAACAACAACAAGCGCAGCTTACGTCACTTCAGAGTTTAGTGAAAATTTCATATCACGATTATGGTGACCCAAAATATCACGATTATCAATATTAAATCACGGTTTTGTCCAAATGAAATGAAAGTGTCCAAAAAGAACAGATTGCCAAAATGAAAACATTTCAACCAGTTTTATATCTGAAAATCAACAAACACCAAATAAACAAGCAGCTCTGTGCACTTTAAGGAAGATTCTATTCTGTGGGATTTCCTTCCTTATAATGGCCGTCGTCAATAGCAACGCATTATAACAGCACACATCATAACAGCACACATCCACCCATCACTAATTACATTCAAATGCAACTTGCGGCTGTTTTTGATTGTATTGAAAATGAAATCAGAGGACTTTACAATTAATACTACTATAATTATTACTGTAACTACTTGTGATCATCTTGCCAGAACGATTGTTTTGTACACTGCAAAAGGGATTTATTAACAGGTAAGATTTAAAACAATCTTAATTCAATATGTCCCTGTAATTATTTAGGTGGTTAAATCTGTGCAATAAGTGTACGACGAGTATACATTATTATCCTTTAAATGTCACCCTAGTCTGGTCTGAACTTGTTCATTAGTCTTTGGCTCAAAGCCTTGCTGGGAACTTTTTTCTTTGTGAAGCTTCACATTAATTTCAAGTGAGTGAGATAAAATATTTTAACTAAAAACTGTGTCCAGTTATTTCCCAGACGTAGTTTTGGAGTTGAGGTCAAAGTTCAATTGGCTTGCGTTCGCTTAAACAACAGTGTGTTATGATGGTTGTAAAGATGACTCAGCAGATTTTAAGTGTTTCCCACATTGCAGCGACTTCGATTGAGTTTCCCTCAGAACTTTTGTAAAAGCCAAAATATGACACCTCAGATTTGGTCATTTTAGAAGGCTAAGAGAGTGCTGTCACCGCCTTCTGCCATTTCTTCTCATTCAAAAAACAATGTTGCGTGCGTGCTGATAATCAAGCTTTCATGATAATCAAACTTTATTTTAAAGGTCCCGTTCTTTCTTGGTTTTCGAAGCTTTGATTATGTTTACAGTGTGCAATATAACATGAGTTCATGTTTCGCGTGTAAAAACACAGTATTTTTCACACAATGTACTTATCTGTACAGCGCTGTTTCCTCTGTCCTAAAAACGGCCTGATGATTTCCTTGTTCTATGAAGTCCCTCCTTCAGAAATACGTAACGAGTTCTGATTGGGCCAGCGCTTCCCGCGCTGTGATTGGACAGCAGCTTAGCGCACATTGCCCAGAAAGGTCCCGCCTCTTACCATAACGGGGCGATACCAGATACGCGCGCTCAATGTTATTGCAAAAATGTCTATATTGCCTTATCGATTTGAGCCGGAATCAGACCCGGAGAATATCGAAGAGGATCGATTACAACCTGCTCAGGAAAGACTTTTGCTGGATGTTTCAGAATGGTAAGCTGTCTATTCAGTAGTTTAAACTGATCATTACAAACACCAACAATCGATGGTGTCTGAATGAATTACTACACTTTTATATGCTAAGGATTAGTTTCAATTACCATCTAACGTTAGTTAACAAAGCTAAACAGCGTTGCACTTTGTGTCATGAGTTACATAAACTGTTAAACGGACCGACTTAAATAATAAAATACACTTACCGGTTGTGGTAACGTTACATAAACAACGCCTTCTCCAGACAAAGAGGGAACTGTGTCATCTTTTAAGAATAATCTTTCTGCGAATCCGGCATTAAACTGATTGAGATTGAGGAAGCAGTCCTCAGCTAAATGTGCTGCACATAGTTTTAAATTGTGATTATAATTTTATAACCGGAACCGAGTTAACCATAAACTGTAGCCATTGATCTCGTACAGCGTCCGTGGGAAGGCCAAACGAGGGTGATTTGACTCCGGGATGAAAATAACAGCGTTTCAATGGCATGGCGACAAACACACTCTAGAAAAACAAAGCTTCCTATTCTCGACCTGCGAGAGCAAAAGGACAACGCCCCCGAATTTGCGTGTTCTTGTGGGCGGAGGGTTCGTCAACAAACGGTTTTAGTTGCGTCGTTAAAGCAGGAAGTGCAGCGGTGTAGTCCAAACCGGCCGTTCGCTGTAGGCTTTGAAAGGGAACTTCTGTTAAATAAAATATCTCGCTTGGCATTGAACTTTGAGCTTTATAATTTTACAGGTATTATTTATGCTCTAACAGCAACATTACACACTAACTAAAGTTTGAAAGATGGGATCGCGAAGAACGGGACCTTTAAACAATAATTTGAAACCATATTACTATCCGTGAGTACATTTTATCTCAGTTTATCATGAACAAATCTCTTGAATTAATGATTCAATGACTCACTCATAAAGACTTCACTTTATTACTGGACGAATCAGTGTTTTTGAACAAATCTCTTGAATGAATGATTTAATGACATCCATTTTTAACAGTCACTTATCGCCAGCCTACTGGTGTAGCAATGTAATGATACTATATTTATTTGAACCATCAAGTTACTTTCAAAAGATGATTTGTTCTATTTTTATCATGACCATAGACTGTTTCATATCAATACATGATAACTGCTCTGTCTGGCTCAGCAGCAGCACTAATGCAGATCTGTGATCGAGCTTATCAAAGGTTTAAAAGACATTACCAAATTGTTGTCATTTAGGAAAAAGATCACATGGGTATTTAAAACAAGCTCTAGAAAGAAGACAGATTTCTGTACCTGGGCCCAGGAGGAGGAACTCTCCCTGCCTTTAGCTCATCAAGGATCTGCTCCATGTCTGATGGTTTAAGATCCTCCTGCAGACAGAGACAAAGAGGACGAAGAGCACAGGAAACACCCATTAATGGAGAAGACATTCATTATAGCCCATTCTCTGATCTCTGCCTCAACAAAGAGATAAATAAGCTTGAGCTTCAACTCTACATGGGAGGATGTCCATGTCCCACCAAAATCAATAAAACTAAACTTTGCATAAAAAAATAAGGCCTGTTTTTATAACAACTGAGATGCAATAAGTGTACTGTTCTTAAAATAGGCTTCAGTTTCTTTAAACAAAACATATTAGTTATGACTTATGTCTTGTGAGATTCAGCCACTAAAGATGTTTTCTGATGACTTCCTGTTTAACCGTGAGAGGCCGAAGGTAATTGCATCATTACTCTGCAAGTCATTCAGGGCTCCGCGTAACAAAAACAAGATTAAACTGAGACTCTGACAACCCAAGTAGTACTCACCACCAATATTATTTGAGATCTAAGTCGTAAATGCAACTATAAACTTTAACATTGTGAAAAGGTGTACATTTTAGATAGCAAAGAATAGACTGGGCACACAACTTTTACTAATGTGACTTGCTTGATGTTAAAAAGAGTTATTAAACGCAATAACTTGCGAAAAACAACAACCTGCAGTCTTGCGCCGTCTCTCACACACACACCGAAACGAGCACAAGTCGCCTCTCTAAAAGCGCATGATCCCTTCAGTTCAGTTTTGTGTCTGCATTACATTTGCAATTACATTTTTGTTTGTTTACATTGATGTTAAAATTATATTGTCAGATTTGTGACATTAATTTTTGCTAAAACGCTGCTGGTCACTTTCAGAATTTGTAGCGATGCTTTCTTTTCCCAGAAAGAATGTGAAACACATAAATGGTATCATTCTCAGTTTACTTTTTTTTTTTATATGTAATTTTAAAAGATTTGACACAGTAATTGCAATATCGTATTGCATATCGAATCTCGCATAATTTAACAAGGTATAGCATTTTTCTTCGATAACGCACAGCCCTACCGGTAAGTATGAAAAAATATTGATGTATACATTTTCTATCGGGTGTTTTAAATACTTAGTTTTGTGTTTTATATTGTGGAAGTTCCAGCTAACTCATATTATCACTGTCTTACTGAAATACTTCAGCTCATCAGCTGTGTGCCACTATTACCTAAAACTGTCTATTAATGCAGATCGTCTGTCCTTCATACTGTGAGTAAAGATAAAAGAATGGAGCAAGATTGGTTTTGCACACTTTAATGTTACGTCAGTCATTCACATTAGTGCCTGGCTAACGTATGCGCTGTTATTGATACAGTTCCCCCATGTGCGCCGCAATAAATGAGAAATACAACATCTCAATGTACCTCAAAATGAGTGGCACATCACTGAGAGACCCCTGCTCCTTGCGATGGAGGATTGGATTGAATAATCAGAGTTTCATCATCGGACTCGCTCGTGCTCGGATTGATGTGTTAAAATCGACTTCATCGTTACTGTCTTTACCGTGTGTGAGGTCACTAAACTTTAGGAAACGTCCAAATGGAGCGGAAGAGCCAATCAGAGCAGAGTAGACCAATCACAACAGACGGGAGGGATTTACGGAGACTGGTTCATTTATCGAGTAGTTTGAGATACAATGAACAATGTGGTGATATGCAATGTATAATATGCCAAAATGAAAGTGTGTTTTGACCTTTGATGGATGTAAACCTGTTGTAGGAAACTTTGAAATAGCATAACAGAGGCACTTTAACAAAAAATATGCACCATCAATATTACTATTATTCTCTGATGATGTTTAATATAAATGATAGCAATTAGTAGAGTAGTAGTAATATTATAGCATGCAAAGTTCATTTGTTTGTACATTCTGCATTCATCTAAAGTTACTGTCTGGTTGCCAATCAGAAGATAATTATTATTCTTTATAACACGTGTAATGTGATCACATCCTGCATTCTACCCAACAGTTACCATTGTTAAGACTATTAATAAGATGCTACTCTCACCTCAGGAACAAATGTTGCTCATCTCGACTTCATAAGCAGAGAAACTGCCTCCCCTAGAGGTGACATTAAAACTCACACAACAAGACTCAAACGAGCTGTGTAATCATACTCACATAATAGTTATCATTGATTTGGACCATTGGTGCGTTCACACAAGCTCCGAGACATTCAACTTCTGTTAGCGTGAATAACTTATCCGCTGTGGTCTCCCCGACTTTGATACCTGACAGGAGAGATCATTTTCAGGTCAGGATATTTGGGTTAAAAAATTAAATGCATAGTTATTTACTCGCCCTCGTGTCATTCCAAGTCAATTTGATTTTCTGTATTGCATGCCACAAGATATTTTCTCTTTCCTAGCAGCGTGGCTTTAGCTTGTTTATGTGGCGAGTGTGTTTATTGGTGACGTGCGAGTGGAGACGTCTCTGGAGTCCCAGTTCGTGCTCACCCAGTTTGTTCTGGATGGCCTCCAGGATGCTGTCGGAGTCGCAGAGCATGCAGGGCGTAGTGGTGCAGATCTGGATGTGGTACTTTCCCACTGGCTGACGGAGAAACATGGTGTAGAAAGTTGCTACTTCATAAACCCTCATTGGAGCAATGCCTAGGACCTCTGCCACCTGCAGGAGAAATTGAAAATCACATCAGACGTTGTTTGGGCAATAACGAAAATCTGAAAACCACAATATTTTAATAAAAGAAACTGGGCACTGACTCCCCCCACCCCCTGATGTATTATAATCGTTATATTGTGTATTAAGTAACAATTTACTGAAAGCCTGTGTGTATAACGCATTATAAAATGTATTCATAAAGGTACAATATAATCATCATCATCATCAACTTTTATTTCAGACTCATGGTCCATTTAGAGACACAGACATAAGCAACATACATTAAAGAAAAGAGACTTTTAAATAATAAATATAATAAATAATATATAAAAACAATAGTTAAAAAAACTACAATACAAAATTACAATAAAAGACACTTATACCAATAAATCCACAGTAATGATTGGTATCGTATGGCACTAAACCCCGGATTAACTAACAGCATAATGCTGTTCTGGGAGTCATTCAGACGACAAATGAATTTGTAGATGAGCCTCCTCAACAAACGCAACAATTCAATAATGAATTGTACATTTTCATAAATACTTGCAAATTTGTATGTCATGTGTTTTAATGCATTATCCTTTCTAAATGTGTATTCAATGAATAAGTATTGTATTGTATAATAACTGGTTACAATTATTCATGAGACCATACTATGCATTTTAAGGTGCATTACAAGGAATAATTAATGCATTAAAAACACTTTTATAATGCATTATACATAAAGGTATTAACCTAATAATTAATTAGATTTTTTAGCACTTCTGGAAGAATTGAAAACATTTTGAAGAAGCTTCTATACAAATACAAATTTAAAGAACAAACATTTTACATTTTGGATGATGTTGCTTAACGATCTGTAGCTGGATTGATACTTCACAGTATAAACATGAAAAATCATGTACTGTATGATGAATGCATGCGTTTCATGAAGGCTGGGTGATTTAAATAAATACACTGCTGTGCACAAAATAAGTACATATGTATGTAACTGTGATGCATTTAGACTTATCACATATCAATAAATAAACAATACTTTATGATGTCACAAAAATACTTAATAAAAACAGATCAAATGAATTAAAGGAGACCTACACTGCTGTTATAAAAAAAGTCGCTGTTATATGTTTTGCAACAGTTCTTCTAACCCTAATTGATGGAGTGTGTAGCTTTTCATTTCTTAAACAATCATGTAGGAGGAAGACACATCATGGCCATATTCCAGGATGACACTAGCCGGGTATCCATTAGAGATTTGAACAAATCGTATGCAATATTTTCTAAATGTAAATTTAAAAAAATGAGAAATGGCAGCATTTCCATTAACCAATGTTATCGCGATAAGTCATTCAAAACAATGATGGCAACGGATGTTAGTACCACAGCCACTGCGCTAGCCATTATTTTTAATCCACGGAAACATTGGCGTGTTATCCAAACATTAAAGGCAAGGAAAGCCACCTTATACATGAGAGCGCCCACATATGAGCAGGTGTTTTTTTGGCTTTTTTTGGAAGCTGGTGTACAAAACTAAAATTCACATTTAGAGGAGAAGCATTCAAAACTTACAGTCTGTCACTTCTGCCAATTAAGATCAATGAGTTTGATGACATCACTCTGCACTCAAGGCTACTCATCAGACTTTCTGTTTAATTAAAATGCTCTTTAGAACCTGAAGCCCCGCCTCCTACAATATAAGCACATTGCACTATATAGGGGATAGGGAACGATCAGACAGTGCACTATATAGGGGATAGGGAACGATCAGACAGTGCACTATATAGGGGATAGGGAACGATCAGACAGTGCACTATATAGGGGATAGGGAACGATCAGACAGTGCACTATATAGGGGATAGGGAACGATCAGACAGTGCACTATATAGGGGATAGGGAACGATCAGACAGTGCGCTATATAGGGGATAGGGAACGATCGGACAGTGTGCTATATAGGGGATAGGGAACGATCAGACTGCACTATATAGGGGATAGGGAACGATCAGACAGTGCACTATATAGGGGATAGGGAACGATCAGACAGTGCACTATATAGGGGATAGGGAACGATCAGACAGTGCACTATATAGGGGATAGGGAACGATCAGACAGTGCACTATATAGGGGATAGGGAACGATCAGACAGTGCGCTATATAGGGGATAGGGAACGATCGGACAGTGTGCTATATAGGGGATAGGGAACGATCAGACTGCACTATATAGGGGATAGGGAACGATCAGACTGCACTATATAGGGGATAGGGAACGATCAGACAGTGCACTATATAGGGGATAGGGAACGATCAGACAGTGCACTATATAGGGGATAGGGAACGATCAGACAGTGCGCTATATAGGGGATAGGGAACGATCGGAAAGTGTGCTATATAGGGGATAGGGAACGATCAGACTGCACTATATAGGGGATAGGGATGATAAGACAGTGCACTATATAGGGAACGATCAGACAGTGCGCTATATAGGGGATAGGGAACGATCAGACAGTGCACTCTATAGGGGATAGGGAACGATCAGACAGTGCACTATATAGGGGATAGGGAACGATCAGACCATGCACTATATAGGGATAGGGAACGATCAGACAGTGCGCTATATAGGAGATAGGGAACGATCAGACAGTGCACTATATAGGGATAGGGAACGATCAGACCATGCACTATATAGGGATAGGGAACGATCAGACAGTGCACTATATAGGGGATAGGGAACGATCAGACAGTGCGCTATATAGGGGATAGGGAACGATCAGACAGTGCGCTATATAGGGGATAGGGAACGATCAGACAGTGCCCTATATAGGGGATAGGGAACGATCAGACAGTGCGCTATACAGGGGATAGGGAACGATCAGACAGTGCACTATACAGGGGATAGGGAACGATCAGACAGTGCCCTCTATAGGGGATAGGGAACGATCAGACAGTGCGCTATATAGGGGATAGGGAACGATCACAGTGCCCTATATAGGGGATAGGGAACGATAAGACAGTGCGCTCTATAGGGGATAGGGAACGATCAGACAGTGCCCTATATAGGGGATAGGGAACGATCAGACAGTGCGCTCTATAGGGGATAGGGAACGATCAGAAAGTGCACTATATAGGGGATAGGGAACTGACAGTGCGCTATATAGGGGATAGGGAACGATCAGACAGTGCACTATATAGGGGATAGAGAATTATCAGACATTGTGCTATAAAGGGGATAGGGATAATCAGAGTGCGCTATATAGGGGATAGGGATGATCAGTGTCATTATAAAGGGGATACGGATGATCAGACAGTGCACTATATAGGGGATAGGGATGATCAGACAGTGCACTATATAGGGGATAGGGATGATCAGACAATGCACAATATAGGGGATAGGGAACGATCAGGCAGTGCACTATATAGGGGATAGGGAACGATTCAGGCAGTGCACTATATAGGGGATAGGGATGATCAGACAGTGCACTATATAGGGGATAGGGATGATCAGACAGTGCACTATATAGGGATGATCAGACAGTGCACTATATAGGGGATAGGGAATGATCAGACAGTGAACTATATAGGGGATAGGGTACGATCAGACAGTGCACTATATAGGGGATAGGGATGATCAGACAGTAAACTATATAGGGAATAGGGAAGATCAGACAGTACACTATATAGGGAATAGGGACAATCAGACAGTGCGCTATATAGGGAATAGGGACGATCAGACAGTGCACTATATAGGGGATAGGGAATGATCAGACAGTGCACTATATAGGGGATAGGGATGATCAGACAGTAAACTATATAGGGAATAGGGACGATCAGACAGTGCACTATATAGGGAATAGGGACAATGAGACAGTGCGCTATATAGGGGATAGGGAACGATCAGACAGTGCACTATATAGGGAATAGGGACAATCAGACAATGCGCTATATAGGGGATAGGGAACGATCAGACAGTGCACTATATAGGGAATAGGGACGATCAGACATTGCGCTATAAAGGGGATAGGGAACAATCAGACAGTGCACTATAAAGGGGATAGGGAACAATCAGACATTGCGCTATAAAGGGGATAGGGAACAATCAGACAGTGCACTATAAAGGGGATAGGGAACAATCAGACAGTGCACTATATAGGGGATAGGGATGATCAGACAGTGCACTATATAGGGGAATAGGGACGATCAGACAGTGCACTATATAGGGGATAGGGAATGATCAGACAGTGCTCTATATAGGGGATAGGGAACGATCAGACAGTGCACTATATAGGGAATAGGGACGATCAGACAGTGCACTATATAGGGAATAGGGACGATCAGACAGTGCGCTACAAAGGGGATAGGGAACGATCAGACAGTGCGCTACAAAGGGGATAGGGAACGATCAGACAGTGCACTATATAGGGAATAGTGAACGACCAAACAGTGTAAATATGCTTTTATTTGGGGCAAATTAAGTCTGGTTTCAGGTTAGTGTCAGTGAACTGCCGCAGCTCCGATCTAGAGACCGATTGCACAGAGTGATTGAGACAATGCAGACCAGATCTGTTTAAATTCTGTATTTTAAAGCGATATAGAGGAGAAACGGTTAGAGATTAGGAAGAAACTGCAGCTTTAGTGAGCTCAACAGCCTGTGATATAAACTAAATGCTATGGGCTATTTTTTTAAAAGGTTAGGATCTGTCTTTCTGTTTCAGTAGAAATCACCGCAACACATTGAATAATGGTGAGCATTTCATGGCACTTCAGAGGGGCTTTAAACTAATTTTATTTAATATTTCCAGGTTTTAGTAACCATGGGAACTGTTTATTATTTATTAAACAAACAAGCTTATGCGCTCACCTTGTTCATTGCTGATATAGGAAGCCATCCATGTTGCCTCTGAGCCAAATCCAGCACAGGAATAGTGGCGGCTGCCTTGTGTCCCTCTGGGTAATTATTAATGATGGCCTCAACTCTCTGTCACATACCAAAAATAACAAACACACAGCTATAATCTAGATTCAACATATCTGACAACAACAAGACATATTTGATCTTCACTGTGAAATACAAGAGCAAATGGTGAAGTTTTGACGGCAAAAAAAGTTAGCATAATGATCATATTTAATGCATGTCAAAAACACAAATGAGTTCCTGAGTTCCTTTACCTTCATGTTTTCAGGGGAGAATTCAAATGGAGTCTCTGGATTGTTGTCCGGTGTGTCTCTGTGCTGAAATAATGAAAACAGATGAACAACTCTTCAACAACAACATAAAATAGAAGCCTTAAAACTGTACACTATTATTTGAACTATTAGTTGGTACTTGGTACTAGTTAAGCTGAGTTTGCTTCCTAACTAATGAACTTGGCAAAAAATTTAAAAAAAGTTATTGAACTGAATTGAATCAACATTGAGCTGAATAATTGCACTGTGACCTTATTAGAGTTGTTGTACAGCAGAATTTGTATTTGTTTCCTAATCGAAGAACTTTTCCACATTTATTGCAATATTAATTTCTGTTATTTTCTTGTTTGTTACTGTGAAGCTGCTTTTAATTAATCTGTATCATTGTGCTATATAAATAAATGTGGCTTGACATGAAAATCAATAACCGCTTGTTTTTATAGAGAACATAATATGCACCCTAAATCCGGAGGACATACACCCTCAAACCATGCCATATTAATAAGACTTTCTTCTTTCAGCCGAACACAATCAGATTTATATTAGAAAATGTTCTGGCTTTTTCAAGCTTTATACTAGGAGTGAATAGAGCCTGGGTTTTTGAAGCCCAAAAAGTGCATCTCTCAATCATAAAAGTAATCCACACGGCTCCAGGTTAATAAAGGCATTCTGAAGCAAAAATAAAAATATCCATATTTATAACTTGACAAACTATAATCACTGGCTTCCAGTGCCAGCCGTACAGGAGTCGAGTTCCAGTAGAAGAGTGAACTCTGACCCGACACATTACGTATTGACGAAATGCCTGAGGATTTCGATATAAGAGAAGAGGGAGTTGAGTTTGTTGCCCAGCACTATTTGTTTTAACAAGCGAGAGGCTTCAAAGCTTACGCTACTGCTACGCCGGGTCAGAGGTCACTCTTCAGCCAGAACTCGACTCCCGTACAGCTGTTACCAGAAGCCATTGATTATAAATAAAGTTATGAATATGGATATCTTTCTTACAAAAAACACATCACTTTATTCATCAAGAAAAATGGCTTATTTCTTTAAATTGTAAAAGTATTTGCGTATTAAGTATAGGTCGCTGGCTAAAATAAATGGTAAGCAATATGTCAATAGAAAAGATAACTAAATATACTGTTTTTGATGGCGTTTGGGGACCTTTCAGATCGTTCTTAAAACAATGGAAAGGTGTTAACAGAAGAATAAGAAAACATAAATTTTGATGTTATCAAAGCTTTTGTGTTGTTGTGTTTTTGTTTGTATAATAAATGTAAAAAAAAATGTAATGCACAACTTCACTTCAGAAGGCCTTTATTAAACCGCCTGGAACTGTATGGATGAGTTTTATAATGGATGGATCCACTTTTTGGGGCTTCAAAATTTAAGGTACTATTCACTACCTTTAAAGGTGCACTATGTAGTATTTTTCCAAAAAACACTAGGCCAGTGAGTGTTATATATTTTGTTCAGTTGAGTACTTACAATATCCCAAATGTTTCCAACTATTTGTAAATTGTGAGAAAATTGCTATTTTAAATAAGGACCGGGACGCTTCAGCATAGCATTTGAGCGAGTCGCCTGTCAATCTCGTCATATCTGCGCTACCCTCGGTTTTATTCTGCAGAAGCGCTTTTCTCTTAGCAGTGTGAACATGTCACAGCAGCGCCGAGCGAACGCAGAGTGACGTCATAACATCATTATAAACACACTTAAATGTATCTAATATGATGAACAGAGCTGCTTTACCTTATAATCATGACTGGAAAAAGCGGAAGAGCGCACACGCCTGGCGACTGTGTCCCGTCCCGTCATAATAAAAGTCCCGCTACTCGCGAGCCGTGTGTTTGTTTAACAATCGCTCCAGCAGCTGTGCTCAGGTCCACAACACTCGGTCCTGCTCTGCTTCACACTACAGTAACGTTAATAACCGCATCCATGAACATGATTTCTGCCCGAGTCCTATTTTCCACCGGCTGTGAGGTGAAGACCACATGTCCCAAGATACTGCGCTCACACTTGGCGTCATCAAACTACGCCTTTGTTTAGAATAGGCGCCGTCCAGTGGACGGAAAGTTGCATAGTGCACCTTTAAAAAGCTTGGAAGAGCTATGATATTTTTTAATATAACGCTAAATGTGTTCAGCTGAAAGAAGAAAGTCCTTTACACCTAGGATGGCTTGAGGGTGAGTAATTTATGGGAAAACGTACATTTTTGGGTGAACTTTCCCTTTAAGTGTCCAATGTCCAAATAAAGACAAGTAAAGTCTCACCACAAAGATTCCTCCTGCACCAGCACGAGCCGATGTCTGGTGCACACTCCGCACTTGCCTCGCCTGCAGAAGAAATGCAATCATGACATGGGCTTTACTTAGAAACAAGTGTTCAGTAGAAAATACTATTGAGTAACTAAATATATGTATATATGGCCAGAGTAGATACTAAATTAAAGGATTACTTCACTTCAAAATGGAAATTTCCTCATCTTTTATGAACACCCACCTCATCCAAGGTGTAGGTGTCTTTCTTTCTTCACTCAAAAAGAAATTCAGTTTTTTGAGCAAAACATTCCAGGATTTTTCTCCACAAAATGTTAAGGTCCAAATCAATGCAGTTTCAAAGAAAAGGCTAGAGGCTCTGCACGACCCCAGCTGAGGAATAGTGTCTTATCTAGCCAAACCATCGGTTAATAATTTTTTTAATTAAAAATGTATATACTTCTTTATCCTAAATTGCTAATCTGTCACTACTCTGCGAGTCGTCATCACACCATGGATTGCGCTATCATGTCCGAAAGGTCACGTGACTTAGAATTTAGATTCTCTACCGGAGCCCGAGCCCGAACCTGACCCGAACCGACCCGCGGGCCGGGTCGGGCTGAGATTTCCCTGCACTATCCTCGGGTCGGGTAGGGCCGGGCCCGTGATCAAGCCTTTGTTTTTTTAATCATTAGCCTACTTTACTAGTCTAATTGGGTGGGCAGAAAGCTATGCTATAATCAGAAATTATATATAGCAAAGTAAGAACTAATACAACAACTAAGAAACAAATGTGTAGGCTACAAAGTTGCACAAGTCAGGATTAGTGTAAAAATGCGTGTTAAACTTACAGCTCGAGCAGTGATGGAGCGCAGCATTAAAAACAGAAACGCTCTGAGTCAAGAGCTGCTCGCGTGAACACTGCACTTTGCTTAATTAAATATCTTCGAATCGTTTCGTTTAAAAGTGGACATTTCAAGCTTTCTATACGCATATTTGTCATGTCTGTGAGGCGAGTATAGCCTGCTGAGTTTCGGTTTATTAATGAGAAGCGCGCTCCAGTTCATGAGATGAAATGAAAGCAATCACTCCCACGACTTCACCTCGCGATTATAGTCTGCTATTTGCTTTTTATTTATTAAATCCAGGCAATTGGCCCAAGAAACCTTTTTTAAAATTAAGATACAATTTAAACAAAACGAAATAAATGCTTTCTACAAAACAAAACTTAATATTAGACTAAATATAACCACCAAAATCATTTTTGACCCACTCGCATCTTTTCACTCATCGTAATCAGGTGCAATGTAAAAATTATATTATAATATTTAAACATAAATATGAAGGAAAAAACACATATTTATGTGTTTTTTCCGCTTCGCTGCGCTTTGCTCATTACAGGCTCGTTCTGGTCAAAACGAACAATGGTCGGGTTTAAATCGGGCTCGGGCTCATAATTACAGTTAATGTGTCGGGCTGGGCCGGGCTCGGACACAACGTGCACGGGCTCGGGTAGGGTCGGGCTTGATTTTTTGAGCCCGATCTAACCTCTAACGTGACTTAGGCAGAAGATCCGCTACTGTGTTTACAAATCGCTTGTGGGAAGACTAATACAAAGATCCTTTAGTAAAAATTTTTTTAAAAAAAAGAGTAAACAACGATGTCGGACGATTTTGAAGTTGAAGATGGAGTTTGTATTAGTCTTTGCACGTTCGCTTGGGGCGGTACTTCTGTCTGCATCTAGCGTGACCTTTCCGACGCGATTGCGCAATCCGTGGCAAGCTGCAGAGGAGCACAAGATGAGCAATTTAGGTTAAAAAGTAATATTTTTTTTTATATGGCCGATGGTTTGGCTAAACAAGACCCTATTCCTAGTCAGGGATTGTGCAGAGTATTTGAAGCTCTTCCTTTGAAATTGCATTGATTTGGACCTTCAACATTTTGGTTCCCATTGAAGTCCATTATGTGAAGAAAAATCCTGGAACATTTTCCTCAAAAAAACTAATTTATTTTCAACTGAAGACATGAACATCTTGGATGAGATGGGGGTGAGTAAATTATCAGGAAATTTTCATTTTGAAGTGAACTAATCCTTAAAAAACTCCTGAATGTGTGCAGTTCATAACTTTATGTGTGTAACGTTATGTGTGTGTGTAATGTTATACAGTCAGTGTTTGTGCACTTTATCGCTTTCTATTCGGTGTAAACAGTGTTGACTAGATCTCTCTGCATTAGTCATATATATATATATATATAAAGACTAACATACTTTTAACAAAAAAAAAATCTCCGAGTCTCTAATCAACACAAAAGGTTTTCCTTATTTTAATGTTTAATGACATATATACACAATCAGGCCCCATTATATAGCAGTTAGCCTATTAGCTTAATGTCCTTGCACAGA
This sequence comes from Pseudorasbora parva, assembly GCF_024679245.1. NCBI lineage: Eukaryota > Metazoa > Chordata > Actinopteri > Cypriniformes > Gobionidae > Pseudorasbora > Pseudorasbora parva. Next base: position 45,550,904 of record NC_090180.1, read on the forward strand.
TGTCAACGCTGCTTTTAAAGCATAATTCATATGCAACTTTTCTAACCACCTAATTAACAATTCGATTAAAAAAATATATAAAGTAAACCTACCGCATAAGACACGGCAGAGCGCAGCGTTGAAGATAAGAACATATTTTCAATGCGCCCGGTCACACTAAACACAAGCAATGGCGGACATCAAGTGATGCGAGTTCGATTGAGCAGGTCTGCTTACGCAAGGGACGTTCTGAGTGTTTAGTCTGTATAATGGAACACCGACCGCAGACAAAAATATAGATGCACATTGTGTTCTTGACATGCCGTGATAAAAATAACAAATTGTCAGCCTGCACTCTTGTTGGACTTGATCTTACATGCTAAAACGAGTTATAATGCAATGCTGTAACTGTAAAATGTGAGCCAAAACATTTTTAACAAATGGGGTTTATTCCAAATCAATATAATTAACAATAATTTGTGTTCTTTCCAAAACTATATATAGAAAACCAATATAATATAATATTTATTGACTAGTCTAGTACTCAAATACTCAATTATTTTGTGCATATGTTCTAGCTTTTGTTCTCAAAGAAATGCCCTTGTTTTGTAAGTCCAGCAAACAGAATTGCTTGGTCAAAGAAGCAGCTACTGTTCCAGGAAATCACACCGTAGGCATCAATTCCAGTTCCATGAGTGGGCAGGAGAATCCGGGAGGATGAGTCATGAAAATCATCCTGTTCAGACAGACTATTTTCTCAGATTTTACTTTATTTTATTATTGTATTTTTAAAATATACATAAGTAAATAGCATATTTTTTTTCTAAAAAAGTCTTCCTTTAGAATTAGGGCATGTTAGGATGTTTATTATTATTATTATTTCCTATCAATTATAATTCTTTTAAGTAAATAAAATGTTTACTTTAAAAAGTCTTCCTTTAGAAGTACTGTGTGTTTGGTTGATGACATTATTACTGTTGTTTCTGTTGTTGTTGTTGTCATAATTAATAATATCATTACTATAATTTATTCAACTATAATTTTATTTTATTAAAATCATAAGTAGCCTAAATAACATATTTTATTTAAAAATCTTCCTTTAGAATGTTACATTATTATTATTATTATTATTATTATTATTATTATTATTATTATTATTATTATTATTATTATATTATTTCCTATAATTTAATCAATTATAATTGTAAACAATAAATCATAAGTAAATAAAAAAAATATTCTAAAAACAAAATACTAAAGGTATTTTCAGGGTTAGTGAGAGTTAGGTTGTTGTCATTATTATTTATTTTCTTTAATTTCTTAAATTATAATTGTAAAACTAAATAACATTTATTCATTCATTTTTTTCTTAAAATGCAAAAGATCATAGTTTGTTGTGATTATAACCAATGGGTTGCATAAACTGCTTAGACTTAAAAGTCTTAAAAGTTGGTTAATGTTTGTTTTTTTTTTCTTCAAAACTGGTACTAACTTTTTAAAGCCAGTTACATTAAATGGTAGATCGGTGTGGAAAATTAAGATTGATTAGGCTACTTCTTTTATCTGTCTGTTAGTTTGTCAAACTAGTTCTTAAGACACAGCTTTCACATAGAGGCTAGGTTCATGCAACTGGTCAATGGTATGTCCTCATTTAGACAGAGCCAAGTTAAAGTTGTGTGTGTGTGTGTGTGTGTGTGTGTGTGTGTGTGTGTGTGTGTGTGTGTGTGTGTGTGTGTGTGTGTGTGTGTCTTCTTTCAGGAAACACGCACCCCGCTCGTGCTGTGCCTCCCTCTGCAGTGGGATCAGCAGCCGAGCTGCCACTCACCCAATCAAAAAGTAGGAGTGCTGAATGGAGCGCTCTGATTGGCGGAGGAGGAGCTGAGCAGACTGAGCATGATTAAAGGGTGGATACCACATGCACAGGCACAATAAACTTTTCTACAGACTGACAGCTATCCTAACACAGATCAGAGGGATTGTAAAATGTCTCCTGTTTCAGATTCAACCAATATGGTTGTTCCAGGCAGCCAGGAGCCAGAGGAGAAGACGTACTATCCCCCTGACGGCCTGTTCACAGATGCACATGTGCCAGACTTTGATGCATATCTTACTCTATACAAGAAGTCTACAGAAGAGCCTGAAGGTAGGTCAGCTCATGTGCAATGCATGCATAAGAGTGAAAGGGGAATTTAATGCATTAAAACTGTTTGTTTAATATGCATTGCAGAGTTCTGGGGGGATGTTGCTCAAGAGTTTTACTGGAAGAAGCCTCCGTCAGGGCAGATGATGCAGTATAACTTTGATGTCACCAAAGGGAGCGTTTATATCAAGTTCATGGAGGGAGCAAAAACCAACATATGCTACAACGTCCTTGACCGGAATGTGCATGAGAGGAACCTGGGAGAGAAAGTGGCTTACTACTGGTAATCTAACATGATATGGTGCACAATTATGTGCTTGTGTTATACAATCCAAGCTTTAATAGTTGATGCATTGCAAGAGCTGTACGTGTTTTCATTGCAGAAAGTGTACTTTCATCACAATAAATTATGTAGAGACTAAGTAGCAGATATAAAGAATCATTTAAAATTTATATCAACATGGTTTAGCAACAATGTTTAGAGTAAATGCATTTGTGCAAGGTTCAATCCAGACTTTTAGGCCCAGTTTCACAGCCTGGGTTTAGATTAAGCCAGGATTAGGTCATAGGGCGTTTAAATAGCTTTTCTGAATATGCCTTATAGAAAAATGTATTACTGTGCATCTTGAGACAAAACAATGGCACTGACATATTTGCAAGACAAGTGACTTTCAGTTAAAACCGCTCAGACATCCATTTTAGTTTAAGTCTCGTCTGTGAAACCAGAGGATGATGTTTTATAAGTATTCAATATTTAGATCCCGTGCTTCTATCTAGACACACAAGTCAGAGCACAATGATTAATCTGAGTATTATTGAATCATCATGTCATCTGAACTATTTGATTACATCCTGTAAAAACTGAAAATATTTTATATCTTAAAATATGTCAGTGCCATTGTTTTGCCTCAAGATGCACAGTAATGCTTTTTTACCAAAAATAGAAATACAATTCTTAGCATGTGTTTAATTTCCATTAAAATAATGGTATCAATGTCGATGTAAAATATGTGCTAAAATTTTATTTATGCACTATACAATTTCTTATTTCTTTACAAATGTGGAGTGAAATATGACCTTGGTGCTGTATATAACAGGAGTCATCTGACACCCCTTGTTCTACAAGACTATTAATACTTCAGAGCAAAGATAACATGAAAATAAAGACTGTTCAGAAGCAGTATCACCTAAATACAGTATGACATCAACCCACAAAAAGTTTATTATATGCTGGAAACAGTCATAGGAATGTATTAAATTATTCTACATGTATTCACATTACTGTAATATAGTAATAACACAATGTTTTAAATTCAATTCAGCAAAAACTAAAAGTGATATATTAGTGATGTCAAATCAATTAATCACATCTAAGTTTATAAACGCATGTGTGTGTGTAGGTATGTATGTTCGATGTACGTATACACACATTTATTATATATTTACAGACTTTTATGTTAGATGTGATTAATCAGCATTTATATATATTATATATAATAATTGCACAAACATACATATATATTTTTTCACATACATGCTTTGACATGTTTTATATATATATATATATATATATATATATATATATATATATATATATATATATATATATAATATATATATATATATATATATATATATATATATATATATATATAAAATGTTAGGCACAATTTAACAATTTATCACGATTAATCAGTTTGACAGCACTCATACATGGCTTTTTTATAATAAAATATAAAACACACACACACACACACACACACACACACACACACACACACACACACACACACACACACACACACACACACACACACACACACACACACACACACTCCATTTATTTATTTAAGAAAATATTTGCATGCATATACTTTGTACATATTTTTATATGCTAAATATAAATGTTTGACATATAAATATAAAAAAAATTCTTAATTATATACATGCATGTGTGTGTATTTATATATACATAATAACTATACACAGTACACACATATATTATGCAGAAGCAAAATATAATTTAGTTTTATTTTGGATGCAATTAATCAAGATTAATCGATTTTTGACAGCACTCATACATATATAATAAAATGAATATAATATAATATAGTATAATTAATGTAACATAATAATAAGCAAAATATAATCTAGTTTTTATGTAGATTTTGATGTGAAATTTACCTTGACAGGTTTTATGTGTTTCATTCTAAAAGTCAATTAGAAAATCTTTAATTGTGACCATCTAACTGCAAACATCTCAATAATAGGAGGTTAACTGGTTTGCATGGGTGAACAGAAGTGTGTTATGAGATCAGAGTCCTCTGGCTATAGACTGTCTCTCTCCGACACATTACATGAGGTGGTTTTGGCAGATAGTCTACTAACAGATGCCAAGAACCAAAGCATGCGAACCATGCTGAGGCGACACTTCAGTTAGACATTAACCATCGAGTGCTAATGGAGGACACAGGGACACAGGATTTTACTCCACAGAAAGGCTTTTAAAAGCAATGTGGACACTATATACTTAAACATGTCATACTTATAGGGCCTTTTGTTATATAATACAAAATATGATGCAATGTGCAACCTCACAGGTCAGCAGCCCGTCTTTACGATGCCTTTCATTTATACCTAAGTTAAAAACTGTTCATCTTGTCAGCTTGTCAATCACAGTGTTTCTTTTTTTGGATGGCCAGGTGCATTTGCCCAGTAAACCAAGGCTGGGCGCTTTATGATTTGCATTGAATGTGTGGCATTAATTTGCACACAGCCACATGCTTTCTTTGCAGTGAAATAATGGAGAGCTACAAATAGCATTAGTAATGCCTCCTAAAACAAGCATCACTATAACCTAAAAGTAGCAACTGTTGCACAAACAAGCATGACTAATATTGCCTTTTAGAAAATGTAAAACTCTAGGTCTGTTGTTCTGGATTGTGCTCACTGGCCGAAGGCCCAGCTGACAGACATCCAAATCTAATGCAGACAGCAGAGCCAAAGTACAAGCCTATTCCTGTAAAAAGGAGACGCGTACAGTGAGGTCCAAAAGTCGGAGACCACAATGACAATCAAAGTCTAATCCGGGTCTGGGTCTGGGAATAAACAGAACGTTTTAGGATTGAGAAGAACAACATTTTATGGCGTAAAATGAAGAATTATTCATTTGTATTCTGAAAATGACCATTCAAATGTGAATAAATCAATTCAAACACATACAATATTTTGCCAAAAGTTTTGGGACGCCTGCCTTTACATGCACATGAACTTTAAGGGCATCTCATTCCTAATCCGTAGGGTTTAATATGAAGTTGGCCCACCCTTTCCAGCTATAACAGCTTCAGCTCTTCTGGGAAGGCTTTCCTCAAGGTTTAGGATTTTTGCCCATTCTTCTAGAAGATCATTTGTGAGGTCAGGCACTGATGTTGGACGAGAAGGCCTGGCTCTCAGTCTCCGCTCTAATTCATCCCAAAGCTGTTCTATCGGGTTGAGCTCAGGACTCTGTGCAGGACAGTCAAGTTCCTCCACACCAAACTCGCTCATCCATGTCTTTATGGACCGACGCTTTGTGCACTGGAGCGCAGTCATGTTGGAACAAGAAGGGGCCATCCCCAAACTGTTCCCTCAAAGTTGGGAGCATGAAATTGTCCAAAATGTCTTGGCATGCTGAAGCATTAAGAGTTCATTTTACTAGAACTAAGGAGTCAAGCCCAACCCCTGAAAAAAACTCCACACCATAATCCCCCTCCACCAAACTTTACACTTGGCACAATGCAGTCAGGCAAGTCCTGTTTTCCATGCGCTGACCCCACTCTGTGATTTTACGTGGCTTATCACGTCGTGGTTGAGTTGCTGTTGTTCCCAATCACTTCCACTTTGTTACAATCCCACTAATAGTTGAGCGTGGAATATTTAGTAGTTAGGAAATATCACGAATGGACTTATTGCACAGGTGTCAACCTATCACGGCCCCACGCTTGAGTTCACTGAGCTCCTGAGAGCGAACCATTCTTTCACTAATGTGTGTAGAAGCGTCTGCAGGCCTAGTGCTTGATTTACACACCTGTGGCCATGAAGAGACGGAACACCTGAACTCAGTGATGTGGAGGAGTGGCCAAATACTTTTGGCAATAGGCTTGTGTATTTTTGTGCTTCAGTTAAAGTGCTTTTTTAAATAAATAAAGCTTTTGTTAAAGAAAAAGGCTGACAAATGATACAATCATGTATTTGTTAAAATATAAAAGATTTAATTTTTTTAACCAGTGTTATTTCAGAATCATTTATATACTTTTATATTGATTAAGTATTTTGAATTAGCTTTTTTCCAGCTTATTTTCAGCTTTCATTTTAGTTTAAGTGAAGCAATTTTGTTATGCGCTTTTGTAATTTTTTATATACTTTAACCTAATCTTATTCATTTCAGTTATTTAACATTTTTAATTTTCATTTAAGCTTTTAAAGTTGGAAGTTTTTCATCTAATATTTATGTTTTATTTTATTTTAGCTTTATTTGATTGAACAGAAACTAGTTCTGATAAACTAACAACACTGTAGTATTTAACTCTTCACTTAAATTGTTTTGCTGATAATATTGCTGATAATATTCATCGAATTAAATACAGAATAGAAGCATTTTTATTATCGGTCTCAAATAATTGATATTGCTTCATGACGTGTGTGAATGGGTCTAATTACTATTGATTGATGCTTTCTGCAGGGAAGGAAACTCACCTGATCATCGCCTGATCATCACCTACAGCCAGCTGTTGAGAAACGTGTGCCGATGTGCCAATGCATTAAAGCTGTTGGGTAAGAGCTTCGTCCTCCTCTGGCTTTGAGTTAGCTCAGCTCTCCTAGAATGCAAATGCAATATTAGTGCATTCAATCTGAACCTCTGATGTGTGAGTATTTTCACTGATGGTTTCATCTATATTAATGTTTGTTTCTGTGATCCAGGTGTGAAGAAGGGGGATAGAGTCGCCATCTACCTTCCCATGATTCCAGAGCTGGTGTACACGATGCTGGCCTGCGCTAGAATCGGGGCCGTTCACTCAATAGTGGTGAGCAGGTTTACAGATTTTAAATTAAAGTCCGCATCAAATGGAAGTTGTGATTCATCTTTTCTTCCCTATTATGACATATTTCCGAGTTTAACTCTTCTGGAACAAGATTTTGTCCGTCAGGAATTGATTGGATGGTTGTGATTTCCTATTGGTCGATCTCATGTGAGTGACAGGTTGTCCCGCCCATCAGCAAGAGGGAGGGGGAGTTATTTGAATGAAAAAACTAATGATATGCAATATCATAACTAATGATATGCGATAAATATTGCATAGACTTTACATTTGACTTTAAAGTAATATTCTGGGTTTTGTCAAGAACGGTTTGGAGGCGAGTTTAAACTCTGGTCAGTATTTAGCATGGTATCATTAATATGCATGAAATGAGGACAGCCCCATTTACCCTGCCAGGACTATTTCTGCCTGTCAAGCCTCTTTACCCATGTAAAGGTTATATCTGGAGCTAAAAATAACACATGATTACTTTTGATCAGATATCAAAGCCTATTTTTTAAGCTTGGATGATGACCCCATTCCAGCCAGACTATTTCTTTTTGAACCTCAGATATCCAAATTATTATCCACATTTTATAATCGACTAATTTTGCAACGTCGAACTGAATCATGCTGAAATTTTGTCTTCTGTATTGAACTCGTTTCCTAATTGATGAACTTTACACAAATATTGAACTGAATCAAAACTGACTTGAGCTGAATAATGACCGTTTTTAGAGCTGCTTTACAGCATAATTTTAATTTGTCTCATATTTGATCCTTATTTTCCTGTTTAAAGCTGCGTTGAAACAAGCCGGATTGTATAACTTGCTATATAAATACAGGCAACTTGACTATTTATCTTGAGAAAGTTAAACGGAGATGCCAAAGCGTCTAACTCTCTCCTGTGTTCCTCATTCAGTTTGCCGGTTTCTCGTCCGAGTCTCTGTGTGAACGGATCATGGATGCTCAGTGCAACATCCTGGTAACAGCAGGTAAATATGACACAAATATAGGCTGAAGGTCATCTCCTGTCTCCTCACGGCATCAGCATCATCGCTCCACGTTTAGGTCTGTGTTGATGGACCTGTGTCTGGGCTGACTGTATGTTTACTAGGTTTGTTCAGTAAATGAGCTTTTATAGATAAGCTGGACAGTAACTGATAACCAGAGATAATGTGAAGAGAGATGTGATGTAATGTTTACAACACCGGAAATCCTGTGTAGTCACACTTTTGACTATCAGCAAAGTCTGATTCACATTTCGCTGCTTATTCAGGTCAATTAGACAGGAAAAGAACTGACCAGCCAAAGTTAGTTTGGGTGTCTATTGTAAATGTTCAGGTCATGGTCACCCCCAAAATCTATTTTTCATCAACATTTATAATGGTACAAAAGATTTCTGTTTCAAGTAAATGCTGTTCTTTTCAACTTTCTATTATTCTTTTTATTTATTTATTACGGTTTCAAAAATATGAAGCAGCATGACTGTTTTCAACATTGATAATAATCATAATGTTTCTTGAGCAGCAAATCAGGATATTAGAATGATTTCTGAAAGTTTTAAAATATATTCAGATAGAAAAGTTATTTTAAATTGTACAAATATTTCAAAACTATAAAAAATTTTACAGTATTTTTGATCAAATAAATGCAGGCACTTCAAAAATATTGCAAATCTTATAATAATAAAATATTAACATTTTATCAACCCCAAACTGTTTAGTGTGTGTATATATATATATATATATATATATATATATATATATATATATGATTATGTAAATAAAAATATTGTATTGGGGTAGATTTAGATGCTCTGAAAATAATCAAGAAATATTGCTGCAAGCGTCAATTATAAAATCTAGAGGTCTTGAGATAGAGACTCCAGATTTGCTATAGTGCCAGTTTAGACTGTTTTCTATCTGTGTCAAACTTCATAACTTTCCTGCAAGCTGTTCTATGGGCTGCCATAGACTCAAAAGCAGAAGAAGAAGAAGAACGCCAACGATTAGGCCTACTTTATGTGCCTACGCACCTTCAGTGTTTGGCCCCTAATAATGTAAGTTATTTCTAAGAAAATTAGAGATTAGAAAATAATATTCAAAATATAATTTCTTATTTAATCATCAGAACATTTCACTCATATTATACGTTTGTTTCCTAAAGGACTGATAAAATCCTGCACTTGCATAAAATAAAAGCAGTCAGCCAATCAGATTAGTTTATAAGTCTAAGTTTTTAATTTTATAGCATCGTCTCACTGACTATCTTTCAGCCTCTCTTTCTCTTCCTATCTCACGTATTTGCTCTCTCTCTCTCTCTTTGTGTCCTACAGATGGTGTTTACAGAGGTGACAAGCTGATCAATCTGAAGAAGATTGCGTCTGAGGCTCTGCAGCGCTGTAAGGAGAAGTGCGTCCCTATCTCCTGCTCTGTTTACATGAACATCTCAGCCGTCCATTAGAGCCAGAGCCACTCACCCAATCAGAAGCTGTTCAGGGTTGCCAGGCAACAGCATGTGAAATGAGACATACACATCATAGAGACTAAGCAACACGCGTCATAATCTGAAAGCCACAAACCAACAACCAACCGTCTCCATTGACTTTCTATTGCGGGAAGCGACCTCCTGATCATTTCTGACTTTTAAAAAAAAATCTAACAATGTCTAAAAGCTGATATGTGACAAGGTGTACAGAAAAAAACTTAAAAACCTTGAAGTTTTTATAAGCTGTTGACCCAAAAAACGAGCGTTTAAGGACACAAAGGTGGATACAGGCAATTAAGACAGAGCGCAACATTTAATATTACACTGAGAACTGCGCCCACTGGAGGGGAAAGTAATCAGCGACAGGAAATATCATATATAAAACTGACATTTGGATATTTGACAACATGTTTACTGCACACGTATACATACTGAGACATACTGAGTGTCAAGATCCTAAAATTGGCCCATTCTTCCTGCTAAAGCTTCACGTCTTATTGCCTGTATCCACTTTTATCTCCTTAAATGCTCGTTTTGGGGGGTCGACAGCTTATAAAAACGTAGGCATGTGTTTTTTTAGCTTGTTTGCTGCACACCTTATCACATATCATCTTTTAGAAATTGTTCTGCTTTTTGTAATAAGTCCGAAATAACAAGGAGGCAGCCTCATGCAATACAAAGTCAATGGAGAGCGTTGGATTGCCCCCCCCCCCCCCCCCCCGTGGCTTAAATACGCTCTGTACCATGTGACTGAATGATGTCATTGATTTAGAACAATAATCACTTATGAACATCAGATGGTATTAGTCAATAAATGACATAATGCAATGATAAGAACGTCTATGCAATGTTAAACACCTCAAACCACCTTAGAAACTGCATAGTGACACCCTGACACCCATTCACAGCAGCCTAGCATCGTCACAATTTTTTTTTTTACTTTTTTCTTCTAATGATCTCTCTCTCCCTCAGCATGGCCTTGTCTGTTCAGAAGTGTGTGGTGGTCAGACATCATGCCTTCATAACTAACAGTGATGCGTCCAACAAACTACAGGTAGGCCTAAAGGTTGATTTTGAATGGATTTTTTTTATGATGCTTAACTAGAGGGAAAAATGACCATGCATTTTTGTTGTATGGAAAGCAGCAGTTTGAATATTCTGTCTTAGAGCTGCACGATTCTGGATAAATATAGAATCACAGTTGTTTTAGAGATCCTGATTCTGAACAGAAACTAAACAAAACATAATGCAATATATCAGAGGTTCTGACAAAATGTCAATGATGCGGTGTATTTAGGATGTTTAATCAATTTGAATGATTTTTTTTGTAAATCGGTTTAAATGAATGATTCAATGACTCTCAGAAATACAGTACTTAATTTGTTTAATTTCTGGATGAATCAGTGTTTTTGAATGAATCTCATGAATGAATGATTCAATGACTCACTCATAAAGACTTCACTTGTTTCATTACTGGATGAATCAATGTTTTTGAATGAATCTCATGAGTGAATGATTCAATGACTCACTCATAAAGACTTCACTTGTTTCATTACTGGATGAATCAATGTTTTTGAATGAATCTCATGAGTGAATGATTCAATGACTCACTCATAAAGACTTCACTTGTTTCATTACTGGATGAATCAATGTTTTTGAATGAATCTCATGAGTGAATGAT
>NC_090180.1:46224750-46272250 GCF_024679245.1 Pseudorasbora parva
GGATTGCCCCCCCCCCCCCCCGGCGTGGGCGTGGCCTAAATACGCTCTGTCTCTATTAGTCTGATATCCAGCAGCCCAGACTGTCTGTCATATGTGCAAAAATGCAGCAAAGCTAAAATCTTTATATAAAATTGTATCTAAAGTATTATCACAGAAAGTATGAAAAAACAACAACTACTGAATATACACTAAATTGCCAGAAGTATTGGGACACCCCTCTAAATCACTGAGTTCAGGTGTTCAATCTCTTCATGGCCACAGGTGTATAAATCAAGCACTAGGCCTGCAGACGCTTCTACACACATTAGTGAAAGAATGGGTCGCTCTCAGGAGCTCAGTGAACTCAAGCGAGGGGCCGTGATCGGTCGCCACCTGTGCAATAAGGCCATTCCTGACATTTACTCACTACTAAATATTCCACGCTCGAACTTAAATTCTACTGTGTGTAAATTAATAATAACATTAAATAATTTAAAGGTAGAATAGTAAGTGGGGGAGAGAGTTAGACAAACCTGGTCCAGACAGAACAGGTAGAAAAGAAAGAGAAAGGGTGAGGGACAGAGAAAAGAGATTGAAAGAGAGAGAGAGAGAGAGAGTTGAAGCCCATTGTGTTGTGATGTTGTTGTTGTTGGACTCAATGCATCTGCAGGGAATATTCATTGTCTGACCTCCTTCAGGTCCTGTGCTCATTGTCCTGAGCGAAGAGCCCAGCAGGAGAGGCCTGTGCCGGGCTCCGAGAGGCCCACAGCGGTCCGGGACAGACGTCTGAGCCTGGGGGCGGCGGGTTACCTGGAGAGAGGTGTGTGAGTTACTGTCTCACTGCATTCACGAGTGAAATCAAACCTTCAGCTCTTAACCACAGTAAAGCACTTAGACTATGATTGTTTTTATGCAGAAACCACCACTCAATACGTTTTCACTCAATTTTGAGTAAAACCGAAGTGAAATTACACATGGACAAGTTTTATCTTCGATGTAGTAATATCTGTCACTCAGAAAATGCTAGTAAACGTCAAAATTCATTACAAAGAAACAGGGACTAACACAATTAAATAAACATGAAAGACTGAAATAGTGTCACGGTTCATGGATTCCCTGTCTCACTCTTGGGTGCGTGTTGAATGTAGGTGAGGGCGGAGCCTGGGATTGGCTCATCACGCACCTGTGGCTGATCACCTGCACCAGCTGCAACTCATCACCTTCACCCTATTTAGTCTCTCTGTTTCTCTCTTGTCTTTGTCAGAGCGTTGTTGGATGTTTCCCCTTGTGTCTCCGTGTTGGTTGTCGTTTCCCCCTTCCGTGAAACGCTGGATCCCTTCCCGGATTACCTGTACCGACCTCCCGAGTCACAGCTGCTCACAGCCTGCCCGTGTCGCCAACAGAGCCTCTCTCACTGCTCTGTCTTATCCGGACTTCTTCACTGTTCTGAGTTTTGACTTCTGTGACACTATCCGTCTAATAAACTGAATTACTTGCTTTTGAATCCTGCCTCTGTGAATCCGTTACAGAACGCTCTGACCAACCATGGATTCAGCGAGTATCAACGCCCTACTGACCAGCAGCAACGAGAGACTGGACCAGCAGGAGGCGAACTTAACTGCCACAGGACAGGCAGTACACACCTTGGTGGCACGGGTGGCCGAGCTGACCCAACAGATGCAACAACTCGTCGGTCCCACTGTGCCCGACCCACCGCCGATTCCCCACACACCATCTGCCTCGCGGCAACCGGAACCACGTCTGCCTACCCCCGAGAATTATGCCGGTGAGAGCAATTATTGCAGAGCCTTCCTTACCAAGTGTTCCTTGTTTTTCGCTCTTCAACCGCAGACTTTCAACACAGAGAGATCCAAGGTGGCATTCGTCCTCACCCTGCTCTCCGGACGAGCCGCACTTTGGGGAACGGCGGTGTGGGAGAACCAACATCCTTGCTGCTCCTCGTTCCAGACGCTGGCGGCAGAGATGAGAAGGGTGTTTGACCGAGCGGTGACCGGAAGAGAAGCGGCACGTCAACTCGCAGAGCTCCGCCAAGGTAACCGCTCGGTCTCGGATTATTCCATCGAGTTCCGCACCCTGGCCGCCGAGTGCAAGTGGAACGAGGAGGCACAGTGGGACATGTTCCTGCATGGGCTGGCTGACCGCATCCAGAAGGAGATATTCGCCATCGACCTTCCGGAGAAGATTGACGGTCTCATTGATCTTGCTTTGAGGGTGGACGCTCGTCTGAGTCGGCTGAGGTCCAGGATGGAGCCTCAGCATGGGAGTGTCGAATGCCCTCAGGCCAGCGCTACGGATGCGGTCAGCTACACCTTCGACCCGGAGCCCATGCAGGTGGGTCGAGCTCGGCTCTCCCGGGAGGAGAAGGCGAGACGGAGATCCCGTGGTCTTTGCCTGTACTGCGGCAGGAACGGACACCTGCTAGACTCCTGCCCGGTAAAAGACCACGCCCGGCGGTAAAAGGAAGGCTACTGTCGGGCGGGATCTCCGTGGAAAAGACCTCATCCTCCACTCTCCTCCCGGTGAGATTGCTGTGGGCAGCTCAGGATTATTCCAGCCTCGCCCTCCTCGACTCGGGAGCGGAAGGTAACTTCATTGACTCTGCCCTTGCTCACAAACTTAACATACCCACCATTGCACTCAAGAACACCATCTCTGTCAACGCACTCAACGGACAAGTTCTCCCTGACATTTCATTCACCACTGAACCACTTACACTGATCACTTCCGGCAACCACACCGAACGCATTTCATTTTTCATCCTGGACTCCCCTTTGGCTCCCGTTGTCCTCGGTCACCCTTGGCTGGAGTTACACAATCCAAGGGTTGACTGGGGACAAAACTCTGTGTCTGCGTGGAGTGATAAATGTTATGAGTCTTGTTTGGTGTCTGCTTGTTCGTCTGTTTCTCGTTCTGTTTTTCAGAGTGAGGCGGTGAATCTGTCTAACGTGCCTCCGGAGTACCTCGACCTGAAGGAAGTGTTCAGTAAGTCCCGAGCTGCTTCTCTCCCTCCGCATCGTCCCTATGACTGTGCTATAGATTTACTCCCAGGTAAGTCTCCGCCTAAGGGCAAACTATACTCTCTTTCTATTCCAGAGAGGGAGGCCATGGAGAAATATATTTCTGATTCTCTAGCCTCCAAATTCATCCGCCCTTCCTCTTCTCCAGCGGGGGCGGGGTTCTTCTTCGTGGGGAAGAAGGATGGTTCTCTGCGACCTTGCATTGATTACCGAGGGCTGAATAACATCACGGTAAAGAATACCTATCCTTTGCCGTTGATGTCTTCAGCTTTCGAGAGGTTACAGGGAGCATCCGTCTTCACGAAGTTGGACTTACGTAACGCTTATCATTTGGTTCGCATCAGGGAGGGGGATGAATGGAAAACCGCATTTAACACCCCCAGGGGGCATTTTGAATACTTGGTCATGCCTTTCGGCCTTTCCAACTCCCCAGCGGTTTTCCAGGCACTCGTCAATGATGTGTTGAGAGACATGGTCGACCAATTCATATATGTCTACCTGGATGACATTTTGATTTTTTCTTCGTCTCTCCAGGAACATGTTCGACACGTCAGACGAGTGCTTCAGAGGTTGCTAGAGAATGGGCTTTTTGTCAAGGCGGAGAAATGCGCTTTTCATGCACAGTCTGTTCCTTTTTTAGGGTACATCGTGTCATCGGAGGGAATGCGCATGGATCCCGACAAGGTTAAGGCTGTGATGGATTGGCCAAGTCCAGATTCCCGTAAGGCCCTACAGAGGTTTCTGGGGTTCGCCAATTTCTATCGGCGTTTTATTCGCAATTTCAGC
This sequence comes from Pseudorasbora parva, assembly GCF_024679245.1. Classification (NCBI taxonomy): domain Eukaryota; kingdom Metazoa; phylum Chordata; class Actinopteri; order Cypriniformes; family Gobionidae; genus Pseudorasbora; species Pseudorasbora parva. The sequence continues at coordinate 46,228,554 of NC_090180.1, forward strand.
CAACTAGCCGCACCTCTGACTGCCTTGACCTCTCCCCGAACGACGTTCAGGTGGTCCGATACAGCTGAGGCTGTATTCGCCAAACTCAAAAGCCGCTTTGTTTCGGCTCCCATCTTAGTCGCCCCTGATTCCACACGTCAGTTCGTGGTAGAGGTCGACGCGTCAGAGGTGGGGGTAGGAGCGGTTCTTTCACAGCGCTCTCCCTCAGATGACAAGATGCACCCGTGCGCGTTTTTCTCCCATCGTCTTTCTCCTGCCGAACGCAATTATGACATTGGTAACAGAGAGTTGTTGGCCGTCAAGTTAGCATTGGAGGAGTGGCGTCATTGGCTTGAAGGGTCGGGGGTACCTTTTATTGTATGGACGGATCATAAGAACCTTGAATATATTAGATCTGCTAAAAGACTCAACTCCAGGCAGGCTCGGTGGGCACTTTTTTTCGGACGTTTTGACTTTGTTCTCTCGTACCGCCCTGGGTCTAAAAACATCAAACCCGACTCTTTATCTCGTATTTTTGATGCTTCCGAACGCCCGGTTACTCCCGAGTGTATTTTGCCAGAGAAGATAGTTATCTCTACACTCACATGGGAGATCGAATCGAAGGTCAAAGTGGCCTTAGAAGAGGTAACGCCCCCGCCCGGCGGCCCACCGAGTTGTTTATTCGTTCCGGAGGGGTTAAGATCCGAGGTCCTCAAATGGGGTCACTGCTCCAACATTGCCTGTCATCCAGGGGTAAACCGCACTTGCAGTTTAATAAAGCAACGATTTTGGTGGCCACTTATGGCTCGCGACATTCGCAGTTTCGTTTTGGCTTGCTCGGTCTGTGCGGTTGGTAAGACATCTAACCAACCTCCCCAGGGGTTACTTCAGCCGCTGTCTGTTCCTTCGAGACCCTGGTCCCACATCGCTCTAGATTTTGTTACCGCCCTCCCGCCCTCCCAGGGCAAGACGGTCGTTTTGACCGTCGTGGACCGATTCTCGAAGGCAGCACATTTCATTCCCTTGCCCAAATTACCCTCAGCCAAGGAGACAGCGGTATCTGTAGTAGATCACGTCTTTCGGTTACATGGCCTCCCGATGGACGTGGTCTCCGACAGAGGTTCCCAATTTGTGTCCAAATTTTGGCAGGAGTTTTGTAAATTACTAGGAGCCACGGTTAGTCTGTCTTCGGGTTATCACCCCCAAAGCAACGGTCAGACCGAGAGAGCCAATCAGGATCTGGAGAGAGTGTTGCGATGTTTGGTATCCAAGAATCCTTCATCCTGGAGCCAGCAACTCTCTATGGTTGAGTACGCTCATAACTCGTTACCAGTGTCATCTACGGGCCTTTCGCCATTTGAGTGTAGTGTAGGTTACCAGCCACCTATTTTTCCTAGTCTGGATTCCGAGGTCGCGGTCCCCTCTGTTCACGCCTTTATCCAGAGGTGTCATCGCACATGGACCAGAGCCCGTGAGACTCTGCTCCAGGTGGGAGCGCGCACCAAGGCTAAAGCCGATCGCCACCGGTCTAAGCCTCCCGTTTACGTCGTCGGTCAAAAAGTGTGGCTTTCTACCAAGAACATTCCTCTCCGCTCCGTATCTAATAAACTTGCTCCCAAATTTATCGGCCCGTTCACTGTCACCAAGATCATTAGTCCGGTGACAGTCCGCCTCAAACTCCCTCCGGCGTACAGGAGGATTCATCCCGCCTTCCATGTATCCAAAATCAAACCTGTTTTTCACTCCCACCTTAATCCGCCAGTCCCGGTTCCCCCACCGCCGCGACTCGTAGATGGGGAACCAACTTATTCGGTTAATCGCATTCTGGATTCTAGACGGAGGGGACGCGGTTTCCAGTACTTGGTGGACTGGGAAGGTTACGGTCCGGAGGAGAGAAGTTGGGTTCCTGCTAGGGACATTCTGGATCACTCCCTTATTGATGATTACAATCAACAGGTAAGGTCGGCTGGGAGCGTCAGGGGACGCTCCTAGGGGGAGGGGTACTGTCACGGTTCATGGATTCCCTGTCTCACTCTTGGGTGCGTGTTGAATGTAGGTGAGGGCGGAGCCTGGGATTGGCTCATCACGCACCTGTGGCTGATCACCTGCACCAGCTGCAACTCATCACCTTCACCCTATTTAGTCTCTCTGTTTCTCTCTTGTCTTTGTCAGAGCGTTGTTGGATGTTTCCCCTTGTGTCTCCGTGTTGGTTGTCGTTTCCCCCTTCCGTGAAACGCTGGATCCCTTCCCGGATTACCTGTACCGACCTCCCGAGTCACAGCTGCTCACAGCCTGCCCGTGTCGCCAACAGAGCCTCTCTCACTGCTCTGTCTTATCCGGACTTCTTCACTGTTCTGAGTTTTGACTTCTGTGACACTATCCGTCTAATAAACTGAATTACTTGCTTTTGAATCCTGCCTCTGTGAATCCGTTACAAATAGTACTTCTATGTAAAACATTCTTTTTTTTTTTTTACAATGTAGGATAAATGTGTGCCAAAACAACTCATTTAAATTGGCCATTTAATGCAATGTGTTATGCAAGAAGTTTATATATACTGTGAATAACACTGATGATCTCTTCATCACGGCTCCTGTTAGTGGGTGGGATATATTAGGCAGCAAGTGAACATTTTGTCCTCTGATTTGTTAGAAGCAGGAAAATGGGCAAGCTTAAGGATTTGAGCGAGTTTGGCAAGGGCCAGATTGTGATGGCTAGACGACTGGGTCAGAGCATCTCCAGAACTGCAGCTCTTGTGGGCTGTTCCCGGTCTGCAGTGGTCAGTATCCATCAAAAGTGCTCCAAGGAAGAACAGTGGAGAACCGGCCACAGGGTCATGGGCGGCCAATCATACCAGGGGCCGGTTGCATAAACCACTTAGACTGGTCTTAAAAGTAAGTCATCTAATTTTTTTCTTTAAGACTGGTCATTACTTTTTAAAATCAGTTACATAAGATGGTAGATCGGTTCAATTTGAATTAGAAAAGTAAGACTGATTACATTTTAACAAATTGCTAGTTGGACAAATTAGTGCTTAAGACACAGTCTTAACATAGTGGCTAAGTAGTGCAACTAGCCCCAGAGCAGTGGATTTGTGTTATCTGGAGTGACCAATCACACTTCTCACGTTTCTGCCTGGGTTTGAGTCTAGGTTTGGCGGCTGCCAGGAGAACGGGACTTGCCAGACTGCATTGTGCCAATAGTAAAGTTTGGTGGAGGGGGGATTATGGTGTGGGGTTGTTTTTCAGGGGTTGGGCATGGCCCCTTAGTTCCAGGGAAAGGAACTCTTAATGCTTCAGCATACCAAGACATTTTGGACAATTTAATGCTTCCAACTTTGTGGGATCAGTTTAGGGACGGCCCCTTCCTGTTCCAACATGACTGCGATGAGCGAGTTTGGTGTGGAGGAACTTGACTGGCCTGCACAGAGTCCTGAGCTCAACCCGATAGAACAGCTTTGGGATGAATTAGAGCGGAGACTGAGAGCCAGGCCTTCTCGTCCAACATCAGTGCCTGACCTCACAAATGAGCTTCTAGAAGAATGGGCAAAAATCCTCATACACACACTCCTAAACCTTGAGGAAAGCCTTCCTGAAGAGCTGAAGCTGTTAGAGCTGTAAAGGGTTGGCCGACTCCATATTAAACCCTACGGATTAACAATGGGATGCCATTAGCAGGTAAAAGTAGGCGTCCAAAAACTTTTGGCAATATAGTGTATTTACAATATGTGATGTTTATTATGCTGTGTACATTTTGGGATTTTTATTTAGAAAACAAATAGTTTCCATCTACTAAGTCGAATGGAATGCAAAAATTTTAAAGCTCAATATCTCAATATGCTCAGAATGCAGACAGAACCTTATAATCCTAATGCGGTGAAATTGAACCTTATTGTAAAGTGTTACCGAAATACCCCTTTAATAAAATTCCTTTCCTCCAGGTCTGTGTGAGCAGCCGTTTGAGGTGTCATCCACAGATCTTAATCGCAGGACCGGCGCCTCCGCTTCCGCCGAGTTGGACATTGACCGGCTGCGCTACGTGAGCGGCTTCACCTACACATAATGACTAATACTGATCCATTTCTACTATCAGACTCCCATGCGGTAGCACTTTGTCCTCATGACAGATCGACGGCCACGCGGACCTGCCGCTTCACACCTGAGCCGAGAACAAAAGACCCACTGACCAAACACACTCTTAGAAAAAAGGGTTCACTGGGGTTCTTTACTCAACTCCAAAGAACCGTTTCTGCTAAAAAGGTTCTATAATGACAAGAAAGAACCCTTTTTGTCACAAAGGTTATTTAGGCTATTATTCATTCATATATTACATTATTCTGCAACATTTTGAAGTTGTAATTCAATGATTGTTTATTAAACTGTTGTAGTAGGTTAATATGACATTTTAATCATGATGATTTTTGGAGGAGAAAAAATGAAATGGCACTCTTCGTGTGATATTGATTAACTACATAAAATGAGATAAATATATAGATTTTCTAACCTCCAAATCTAAAATTTTGTGATTATTCACATGCATTTATAAATGCATTTGAATACACTGAATAATGCAGTGAAATGTTTGGCAATAATATGAAATATTTAATCCGGAAAGGACAAAACAAATGATAATGATGAATGAACCACTAAAAGGTTCCATATAGAACCTATTTCCTGGTTACACAGAACCCTAAAGTGTTCTTTTGATTGAATCCGGGTTCTTTATAGAACCTTTTAGGGGTTCCAAATACGTAACGCCAATAGAACCTTTTAAAGTTCCATATAGAACCTTTTCTTCTAAGAGTGCAGGTGTTTAATGATGCACGAGTATGTGTGAGCGCCTGAACATGTACAGCCGACTTCATCTCAGCTAAACGAACTGACCTTTGACCTTTGGAGTCCTCCAGTCAAATAACCTGACTTACTTGACTGTAGTTCTTGTTTTACTTAAAGAGGACCTGTTATGCTTTTGTTACAGGTTCATATTTCTTTAGTGTGTAATGTATATGAGTATTAAAAAGCTCTGAGTTCTTCTCTATATCAGTGTCAGTGTTTCTGAACTCCTGAAACGCCTCCATTGTAGTCTTGAGTTTTCTTCCGGGAACAAACACGTCACAATATTCCTCCATTTAAATGATTAATATGCAGAATAAAGGGGGCGGTTGAGTTAGTAGTGTGTTGAAACTGGCGGTTATGGTAAGGGGCGGGGGATTCCCCAAACATGCTAGAAGTGCTTAACCAATCACAGCACACTGCTCCAGTCAACCAATCAGAGCACAGTGGGCTTTCAGAAGGCGGGGCTTCATAAAGACAGGAACTAAACCGAGCGTTACTGACAGACTGGGAAGAGACGAGCTGCAGCAATGGAGAATATGAGGAAAAAATCAACATTTAAGCAGGAAATCCTGCTCTAGTAGAGCCTGAAATCAAAATCAACACTTTAAAAAAATGGACATAATAGGTCCTCTTTAATAGACCCATGCACAAAACACCCCCCCCCCCCCCTTTCAACATTTTTAATCTTGAGTATCAAATATGATCATCAGGCTTTTGAGGAAGGTTTATTTGTTCATCTCTCAATCATCATTGTATTATATTGCATTAGGTTTTAAATCTACAGAGCTTTGATCATAAAACTAACCATTTAAATATCATCTTACAATGACAGATATTATTTGCAGATATAGTGACAGCTGATATTTATATGCATATAGTCTGATATTCTGGTATAAATACCTCATTACATTATCATCAGAATTTCATCTTAACTTTAGTCATATAACTATCAGCAAATGCATCAATTTGCCTATTTTAGCTCACTTTGAGCCTCTGAATAAAACTTTGAGTTATGTAAAATATGTTGTCTAAAGATTTAATAAACTGTTCCATTTAGAATTTTTTTGGACTATTATGTTACATAATTTGTCAATATATTATGTCAATGGGCTTTACAGGTAAAATATTTTGGTGGATACTGTGGTATTTTTTTTGTACGGGACTCTTCATACCTCGCTCTGAAATTCGGGTTACTATAGGGTTACATTTGACACATTTGCATCTCTGCATGTCAGAAAACGGCCTCAATGACCTTTCAAAAATCTTCAAAGAATGCTGGGAAATTGCTTCAGTGATGATCTAAATACGTCAACCTGGACAAGTTATTAGCTTGAAGAATTTGTGTTAAAAACAGCTCAAAATGACAGCCGCGGTTTTACTGTACACTAAACATAATCCATGCCTTCATTTCACGCCCTTTCTGTCTAAACCAAACAAGGTAAATAAAAAAGGAATGCTTTTGATCAAAAAAATGACACTTTAATAAGCATTTCCCACAACTTAAATCTTTCGACGCTACAGTCCTCACCAGCCATGTAAACAAGCACAGAAGACGCTTATTTAGATGTCAAAAAGCAAAGGAATGCAATCAACCCATCATCATAAATCTGCAGTCGTTTAAAATCATAACTGCTCTCGAGTTATGAGAACAATTGTTTAATTAATATGTCCTGATGTAAACACTTGGCTCAGCGTTGGATGTGTGACAGGCCTAAACTGAAACCTCCTGGACTGATGATTGAGGAGTTTAGCACAAAACCGACAGTTGCGTAAGAGACCAAAATATTCAGGTTATTAAAATCACAATAGATCTGATTAGAAAACCAATTACGCATTTGTGCAAAAAGGCTTCTCCTGAAATCTCCTCTCGAGCGTATAAAAACAATGCAAGAGAGCGGGTTTGACAGGTGCAATGTGTGTGGAATGTAAAAGTTTCGCAATGCTATTCAGTTCTGCAAAGAAAACACACACAAACACACACCCATATTGCGGTGTGTGTGTGTGTGTGTGTGTGTGTGTGTGTTTTCAATCTCGGTGGGGACTTCATCCTGAATGCACACAGACTCATGGGGACTCGTGTCACTGTGGGGACATTAACTGAAGTATACATTACAGTTTTTTCCAACGGCTTACACACAAAATCTTTACTTGTCACCCAATTTCTGAAGCCTGACACTCAAACACCAGAACCACACACACAATCTGCAGAACCATAAACTAATTCTCGGCCTCTGACTGTGTTCAAATTCATAAAAAACTTTTTGCAAATCACAACACACGATTCTTTATGCAACACACAAATATCTAAGAGGAAGTATCTTGATTTCCTTTTTTTAAACACAACCAATTAAAATGCCACAATAATTCATCAGTGCCTCACACACACTCCTCACGTGTGCAAACACTCACTGCTTTACTTAACACCAATCGTGGTTTTAGAATAGGCCAAAGGTCAAGTTATAGGTTTTGAACAATGGATGCAAGCAATGCAGACAGAGTAAGGGGAGCTGGAAAGAAGTGCTTCATTCTGACACCACAAAGGAGATGTGAGGCATTTTGCATCTTGTGTGTGAAGTTTTGGGAAATGTGTGATTGGTAGGTTTAGGGGTTGTGTGTGTGTGTGTGTGTATTGGGTAGGGTTACTATCAGGAAGATAATATAGAGTTTGTACAGTATATAAACCATTATGTCTATGGAGAGTCCTCACAAAAATAGTAAACCAGACGTGTGTAAGAGTGAGTGAGTCAGTGTGCGTGTGTGTGTGTGCGCGTGTGCGCGTCTGTGTTTATGAGTGTTTGTGTGTGTGTGTGTGTGTGTATCCATGAACCTTGGGAATCCCTTAAAAATAAAAACTGACAATTGAATCAATTGTTAGATTATCAGGTAACATTTTATTTCAATGGTCCACTTTAGTCAAGTAACTTTGCAGCTACATATCATCTAGCAGTCATTAGATAATTAATAACTAATAACTTAATATTTGCTAACACTTTATTTTGATGCTCCACAACAGGCATTATAAAGTACCTTTGTAATATACCAACGTATTCTACTAACCCGAACCTACAGTCCGCTAATACTCTAGTGAGTTAGTTGACATGTAGTTGCAAGGTTTAATATCTTAACTTAAGTGAACTCTCAAGATATTGATTATAGAGCTATAATAAAATGAATATGCAATATCGAGATCTCTGACTTTGGTGAACACAGTTTGAGACATTATTGAAATGAAACTCATTAGCTGTCCTTTTACTCTAATTGCTTTTTATGAGACATAATTGAGATTAAGGAGATCTTGTGTGTGATTTTGAGATCTTGCAAATCAAAACATGCGTGTCTACATCCGATTTCAGATTAAGTGCTCAAATTGACTCTTTCTTTCTAAAAGTAAAGCTGCCGCATCGGTCTGACTCAGCGCGTCTGTCATCGCAGTTATTTTATTAGGATAATGTGTGCAAGTATTCAAGCTGTCAGATATAGTAATCTTTAAAGCCTTTAATTTCTTAGCTAATTTTTTGGAAGGCAATCGTCTGCATGTTATCTGAGATGGAGCGGAGCAAATGGCACGCTGCAGAATCCAGCCGTGTAATTGTTTGTGTAAGTGTTTGTAATTGGCTTCCACTCGAGATAGTGAGCAGCTGTATCTTATCAAACTGAGATTTATGGGGCATGAATCATTGAGCGTTCGGCTGGCACTGGATATCAAACTCTGGTGAAGTCTTGGAAGAGAGTTTAGAGACTGTTGGTGTAGTGAGCCTCACCCTGCGCCGTGACTCACCTGTGAAGGTACCGTGGGTGGATCGAGCCGGAGACGCTCTGTCTACAGACTTATGAACCTCTGATAAAGCTGTTCCCCAGTTCATTTTGATATGATTATGGATTTTGAGATGCAGAATCGATGTTAAAACGAGGCATTTTGCAGCAGTTGAGGAGGTTGCATGAGTGTGTTTTGTTTTTGGGGTTGTTCTCCATTAATAAAAAAGCATGAAGATGCACAGTAAAAAAAACATTTTTCTAAGTTGTAAATAAAACAAAGATTAATGGAGCATCTTTTACAAGACAATACAGTAACTTAAACCCCATGTATATATGCATAAGGGCTTTAAGTTAGCGTAATAGATGCATTATATAATGTGCGGTATAATGCATGATATCAAATGCATGAAAAGTTAAAATGCATTATAATTTTTGCAGATTGTGAAATTGGTTGTTTGTCATGTGCTTTAAATGAGTGTTCAATTATAATGTATTATAACTGTGGTTACAATTATTCATAAGACCATTATAAGATATAAACTTTCTACTTCAAATGTTCACGTTTAATTTTAAGTGTTAGCTGTCATTGGTGAAAAATCACAATTCTTAAAAATTACAGTAAAAATGTTAACATATTTACAGAACAACCTGTAATTTTTTAACAATTTAAAACCATCAAAAATAAAGTGTCACACAGGGAAGTTGATTTGCTCTTTTTTAATTCCAAAAACTGTATTTTTTTACTGTAAAATCACATGAATATAAGATTAGATATGCAACAGTATTAACCCGTATATAGTAAGTAATGTCAGTTTATGTTTTTTCATTGTAAATTATAAATTGATTTGTTGTTTTTTACTTCCACAAACTGTATATTTTTACTGTAAAATCACATGATATAACATCTGTGTATGAATGAGTGAGTGTGAGGCAAGATGTAAAGCGCTTTGGATGGCCATGGGTCTGTTGAAAGCACTATATAAATGCAGTCCATTTACCATTTACATATATAAGGTTAGATCTGTTACACTATTTCCCTGTATATAATAACCAATTAGCAGGTTTTTACTGTATCTTTTTTAATTGTTTCAAAGTAAATCCTAGAACAAACGTTTTTCATTTGCACCAATCAAATATCAAGTCTGCATTATCGAAAGTCAGAAACCTTGCTATGAACGCAAATATTTCTCATTAAATGACATTCATTTCATACAGTATGACAAGATCGACTCATCTGTGTTCATTTTACTGTATTTCTCTTGGATGGAGTACTGCAGAATGACTTCTAGCAAAGCTTGATCTAAAATAATACAGGTCTCGATTATGATCTTGTGTGGCCGGAAAAGACAGTAAAAGAATTTATTCTGAAGTAGTTATATAAGCTTCGATCCTCTACTGTCCGTCTGCCAGTCTGTGATAAGATGGTCAGTCAGCAGTTATAATGTGTTCAGAGTCGTCTGCCTGTCTGTGTGTGTTTGTAAGAAGTAGTAAAACACATTAAGCAACCTCTCGGTCAACTGAGGACAGCCACACCTACAGCATGTTATGGTGCCATACTTGAACTCCGTTCCAAAACATAGAGAGTCGCATCATAACCGAGCTTAAAAATGCTAATATGACACACACCTCATGAGTGCACAAGAGACTTGACTCTTTCCAACAGTTCGCCAGTAGAGCACAGAAATATTGGCAAAATAATGCATTTGAATTTTTTGCATGCTTTTCCGCCATTGAATATGAGTATAAATCTAAATTGCATCAGAGTAAGCTAAATACATTTTTTTGTGATGTAACTAAACAAAGTTGCATTCATGAGTAACCAGGTAAAAAAAAAAGCCTCTCACACACATACACATACACACCCATGTAGCAGAGGTCACATGGCCGTGACTCACGCTAAAAATACAACACAAAGGAAGGGTTCATCTAATGTTCACTTGTTCTCCAGTAGTTCCCATCCAATCGCTCATGACTCACTCATCTAATCACAATACAGTAGCCCAGGCAAAGAAATATCCGTTCCTCACCTTTGTTCAGGAACGCTCCTCACGCTCTCCACACAAAAGCAGGTTGAGGAGAAGAACCCAGGCCGGCTGGACTAGTGTTACCACTCGAGTCGATCCCTCGGGGGACAGGGCTCACAATAGACAGATTTAACCGCTGATATCTTATGCTGTTTACATTTACAATTCTTTTCTTGGCAGACACTTTCACATGAAGGTCTCCAGCAGATCCAGATCAACTCTGCATTGTCACCGCGTTTGCATCTATAGGAATAGATTGAATCCAGAGTCAACAAATGTGATCAAGTAAAGCGTTAGGAAATGCTACCCTTAAAAAAAGTGATTATGAAATAACCAACAAGAAGAATAGAAAAAAGGCCTAAAATGACTGCATAAAGGAGAATTAAATTAATACAAGAAGTAAAAAACTTAAAATATATAAAAACATAAACCGATCAGGCATAACATTTTGAAGTGAATCATATATTAGGCAGCAAGTGAACATTTTGTCCTCAGAGTTGATGTGTTAGAAGCAGGAAAAATGGGCAAGCGTAAGGATTTGAGCGAGTTTGACAAGGGCCAGATTGTGACGGCTAGACGACTGGGTCAGAGCATCTCCAAAACTGCAGCTCTTGTGGGCTGTTCCCGGTCTGCAGTGGTCAGTATCTATCAAAAGTGCTCCAAGGAAGGAGAGTGCTCCACGAGAACCGGCCACAGGGTCATGGGCGGCCAAGGCTCATTGATGCACGTGGGGAGCGAAGGCTGGCCCGTGTGGTCCAATCAAACAGACGAGCTACTGGAGCTCAAACTGCTCCAGAAGTTAATGCTGGTTCTGATAGAAAGCTGTCAGAATACACAGAGCATCTCAGTTTGTTGCGTATGGGGCGGCATAGCCGCTGACCAGTCAGGGTGACCTCTGACCCCTGACCCCGCCGAAAGCACCAACAGTGGCACGTGAGCATCAGAACTGGACCACGGAGCAATGGAAGAAGGTGGCCTGGTCTGAGGAATCACGTGTTCTTTTACATCCCGTGGATGGCCGGGTGTGTGTGTGTGTGTGTGTGTGGCTTACCTGGGGAACACATGGCCCCAGGATGCACTATGGCAAGAAGGCGAGCCGGCGGAGGCAGTGTGATGCTTTGGGTAATGTTCTGCTGGGAAACCTTGGGTCCTCCATCCATGTGGATGTTACTTTGACACGCTCCACCTACCTAAGCATTGCTGAGACCATGTTCAGCCTTTCATGGAAACGGTATTCTGGTGGCTGTGGCTCTTCCAGCAGGATAATGCGTTCGAGGTTTTGAATTGGCCTTCAAATTCCCCAGATCTCAATCCAATCGAGCATCTGTGGGATGTGCTGAACAAACAAGTCTGATCCATGGAGGCCCCACCTCACAACTTACTGGACTTAAAGAATCTGCTGCTAACATCTTGATGCCAGATACCACAGCACACCTTCATGGGTCTAGTGGAGTCCATGCCTCAACAGCATGGATCAACACAATATTAGGCCTGATCGGTGTATGTGTGTGTGTGTATATATATATACACAGAAAACAAATCTGCTCTTTTTATAATTATGGCTGTTTTAACAGCGATGTGTAGACTTCTTATATTCACTGTGTTTGTATATCAGTTGCATTTACTTATTTTTGAGATATCAGTTATATTCTTACATTATGGTAATATTTACTAGGCAGCCTTTCATTTATGTGGATTTAGAAGAAAAAGAAAAGAAAAAAATAAACATCTTCATTACTGTGAATTATCTTTGAGAATGAAAATTACAAACAACCTCCATTAACGAGAAAAATGCTGTGTGTTACTTGGAAAAAAGTAACTCGGGTAAGTTCTTACGGTTAAAGGGCATTGATTTACTAGTCGCTTCCTAAGAATGTGATTGAACTTGTCAGCGACAGATCTTTGTCATATTTCGCCACAGATTAAGATAAAGGCATTTGTTTTTGCAATGTCATGACAATTGAGCACATTAAAACCTGTGAAAATTATTATTTTTGATATATAATTCTATATATTTATATATAATATCCAGACGTACATAAAAACGTCCTTGTTGTCCAGAGAGGATCTTTTTAATGAGAATTATCATTGAGCATAATGACAATTAAAAACAAACACATTACAGTAATGAGAACTGGGAGGAGAAATGAGCCGAAATGTCGCCGTTTAAAAAAAATAAAAAAGCCTTAATTTTCTTCATGCTAAATAAAATTTTTCATTACTTTCCATTGATTTAGGGGTGAAAAATGACCTGTACATTTAAACCTAATTTCTTAAGAATAACCGTTTCTAATGGAGACTTGACCAACTTGACCTTTTGACTTGAATCTACATGACACACAGTCAATCTCTTTTCATCATTTTTACCTCAAACGTCTTACATAATCTGATGCGACGTGTTAAATAGGGTTCTTATTTTAACTCTTAAGGAAAAGTTCATCACCATCAGCCTCCTTGTAGGAAACGGTGATAAAACACACACACATCCTGCGTGAGTTCTTAATCAGAGCCACTGACTCAACATGCATTGTGTTTTCTTGTGATGCAAGTCGTTTTGTTCAGGGAAGAGGGGAATATTTTGTGTTGATTGTGTATTTACGCATTGTGTGTATATTGTGCAATTCCATACACACACACACTATAGCCGAGTATGACTTGTAGCGCTTCCTCACACTGACATAAAAACAGAACCGCTGCCATTTTTAATGAACTTTCACTGCTGTGCCTATAAATGCAAACTTACACATGATTTTTTACACGCAGCTGCAACCCACGCGTTTGAAAAGTCATCGCTCAATATATCATGTTTACAGTAATTACAGGGATTTCTGAGCATGGGAACAACTTGGAAAACATATATGATACCACATGCCCCTTTACTGATGTATCTCAGTTAAAAACATGTCCAGGCCACATTTAAGGGAGAAAAAAAATCTATATTTTTATATAAAGAAAATGAAACCTATTTAAGTTCCATTATGATTCCTGATAATAAAGCACACTTTAAGTCTCATTTGTGGACAATTGTAAACATATTTATGCTTGTAATACTTTTTGTGTCATTTAAATTGCCATATGTTAAAGGCAGTACAGCAAACAGTACAATACAAACACTTTACAACATAAGTAACATTAATATGTTTCCTCATTACACTTAATGAGAAGGAGATCATGGAGAAAGTTGTGTGGTTAATGGTCATGAAAATAATGTCACCCCACCACAACATCTCTATGAGCCTATAGTCACACCTATATATCATTTGTTATGCTGTATGTTAATATTATATCATATTATTTAAATTGTTTTTAATTACACACACACACCAATTTGCTGCCCTAGGCAAGATTTTACTTGGTGCCCCTTGTATCAAGGTAAATTTAAAAAATATAAAAATAAACACACACACACACACACACACACACACACACACACACACACACACACACACACACACACACACACACACACACACACACACACACACACACAGTCGTGTTTCCATGTTTTATGGGGACTTTCCATAGGCGTAATGGATTTCATACTGTACAAACTGTACATCCTATCCCCCTACACTGCCCCTAAACCTACCCATCACAGGAAACATTCTGCATTTTTACTTTCTCAAAAAAACTCCTTCTGTGTGATTTATAAGATGTTTTCCTCATGGGGACCTAAAAATGTCCCCACAAGGACAAGGATTTCGGATATTGCCATCTTTGTGGGGACATTTTGTCCCCATAACGTAGGGATTACCAGGCCACACACACACACACACACACACACACACACACACACACACACACACACACACACACACACACACACACACACACACACACACACACACACACACACACACACACACACACACACACACACACACACACACAGCCCCTAAACCTACCCATCACAGGAAACATTCTGCATTTTTACTTTCTCAAAAGATCTCAAAATGCTTTCTCAAAATGCTTATAAAGATTTATAAGCATTTTGAAAAGTGAGGACCGCTGGCTGGTTCCCACAATGTAGGTAATCTCAGGTATTACTATCCTTATGGGGACATTTGGTTGGTCCCCACAATGTAATATAAACAAGGACACACACACACACACACACACACATATATACAAAAATATTTGTATACGTATATCCTCCACTAAACTATGCATGCTCATGTTTTCACCATGAATTAAACTTTTTAAGAAATGTTTATATTTTGTGTGCATTTTATTTTATTTTTTAGCTATTTTATTTAAAACCTGTATATAAATATCATCACTAATTTCAGAAAATAAATTTTACAAATGCCATATATCCCCTTATTGCACAACTGAGTAAAAACATTAGGCCATTAAAAAAAATGATATATGTTTATAAACAATTGACATGATGTTTTACAGATTCTGATCACCCAGAAGAGTTGCTTACATAAAGTTTAAGATAAAAATAACTGGAATTAATTAGCAAACATATTAATATCTCATTAATATCACTTAATATCTCATATTAAGATAATGCATTTAGATAAACTGTTCATTCATTTCATCACTTTACCTCTGTCTTTATCCCCTTATTCCTTTATCTTTCCTGTATCAGAGGGCTTCGGTCTTTTTGACACATTGGCCATCCGTCATAAATGATTAGGCAACTTTCACTGTCTGGCACGAGCGAACAAGCACAAACCTGTCTGTTAGATGCACGAGAGGCGACGCAACAACAAATTCCCAACGTTAAACTGATCGCGCGTTCAATATCGGACACACTGAAACACTCGTGGGCAGGAGGAGATTGATGCGGCGCTCTGGGAAGAGTCTGGGGATTTGTTTAAGGTTTTTTTTTGGTAATGTTTCAAATTAATATTAATAAAAAGTTGCAGTAATAAAACCGGAAAAATTACTCATTTTGGCACCCCTATGGACGAGTGGCGCCCCTAGCATTTGCCTATTCCGCCTATGCCACGGGCCGGCCCTGGGCGTAATGGTTTTTATACTGTACAAACCGTATTTTCTATCCCCTTACACTGCCCCTAAACCTACCCATCACACACACACACACACACGCACGCACGCACGCACGCACGCACGCACACACGCACACACGCACGCACGCACGCACGCACACACACACACACACACACATATACCTAAAGGATTATTAGGAACAGCGGTTCAATTTCTCATTAATAAAATTATCTAATCAACCAATCACATGGCAGTTGCTTCAATGCATTTAAGAGTGTGGTCCTGGTCAAGACAATCTCCTGAACTCAAGACTGAATGTCAGAATGGGAACGAAAGGTGATTTAAGCAATCTTGAGCGTGGCATGGTTGTTGGTGTCAGACGGGCCGGTCTGAGTATTTCACAATCTGCTCAGTTACTGGGATTTTCACACACAACCATTTCTAGGGTTTACAAAGAATGGTGTGAAAAGGGACAAACATCCAGTATGCAGCAGTCCTGTGGGCGAAAATGCCTTGTTGATGCTCGAGGTCAGAGGAGAATGGGCCGACTGATCAAATTCTTAAAAAGAAAGTTCTCCACTGAACCTAAACCAATGAAGCGACTTGGTTCTGAAGATGCTGCGTGGAAACGTGTTTCTACCATGCTGTCAGGACTGGATTGTGTCCGTCTGGTCAGTCTGTGGCCTTGAGTATGTGCGGCTGAGGTTAGAGAGAATATGAGGCCCTCGACTGCCTCGAGCTCTGAGTAAACAACATACACAGGGCCTGACCCAGATCAAACGCCTGCTTTCCCAGAGCCACAACCAGAGAAACTCTGCTGACCGAACACGCTATATTTGGAACAAGGGCACGCATTCTTTTTCCAAGAATGAGGTGTTTAAAGCCATTGCTGCTGAGAAAGAGCTGCTTTTTTAACAGGTCCAGGACTTCACAGAGCACGTTCTGTTTGACCGACTGACTGTTTCCTCTCAAACACTTCTTTTGGTAAAACCGGTGACGATTGTGGGGATTTTTGCAGTTTGTGCAACAGCAGTTAATAATGCATTTATGCCGCTTTATGAGGAAAGATGACAGATTCTTATTTACTTAAACTATGGGAGGTTGCTGCTACTCGATTTAAAGTAATTCAACTAAAATAAAGCAATAAAATAAATAATTTAAATAGAGGTTAGTATCAGAGGTTTCATTACATCACTAGCACTAATATGAACACTGTTAATACTAATGCTTCACTTAGAAAACAGCACAAAAGGAAATAAAATGTGGTAAAATATTTTTTAAAGAAAATAGCTTCACATTTATTTATTTTTTTTGTCAATAAATTAATACTTTTATTCAGCAAGGACGCATTAAATTGACCAAAAGGGACATTCAAGATTTCTATTTCACATGAATCCTGTACTTTCTATTCATGAAATTATACAAGGTTTCCACAAAAATATGATTTTTTTACAGCATTGATAATAATTATAAATGTTTCTTGAGCATCATATCCTCATATGAGAATGATTAGTGAAGGATCATGCGACACTGAAGACTGATTTTTGTGCGAATATATGCAGCTTTGGTGAGCAGAAGAGAACAGAAAAAACGTGAAAATCAAAACCACAACACCAAATAATTTCAAAACTTGATAAAAAGCAGAATTTGTGTAAATATTTCATCAGAAATCAGACCTACGATGCTACAGAAACACAAGTGATTTAGATATCTTGTTTAACAGGTTATTTTACGATCTTCCCACGTTGTTGAATATGGTCTCAGTGAATCAGTAAAGTTGCACTAATCTCAATTATAAATTCACACAAATGTCAACACAAACTGTGGCTAAAGTATTTGCATCAGCAGTGTTTTTTAGTTTGTTTTACCCCAACAGGTCCCATTAACGGTAATGGGTGTATTTGTTTTTGTTATTTGATGATCGGTGACCAACTATTAAGATAAGAATCCACAAAACCAGTATAAACATGTTCTGATCGTATAAAGATGTCACAGTCTTTTATTGGCAGAATCACACAGTGTGATTAAAGCTACCAAAAGTCCCAATTTCACACATTACTTGCATTGTATTGCACAATCCAATGATAATGCATCCAACAATCTGATTAGCATTCCACCGCAGGACCATGTGAGAATGTGCCGTCGCTGTAAACACACCGATTTCCGCAAGAAACCCACAGAATTCGAGAGAAAGATCAAGGCAGTAGTGACTAATGTCTGCGCTTACTGTAAACGTCCACGGCTCCCGCATGTTGAGCAACGTTTTTGGGTCGGAAGTTGCCTTAGAAGAAGAACGTGGTAAAAAGTGAATTGAGCATTAGCTGTCATTCTGTGGAATGGTTATTAAAGTCAGTGACCAGTGAGCATCAGGACGCAGCGCAGCGGAGTTTGGGGATGATGAAAAACGGTGGACTTTCCTGAACCTTAATTTAAGTTCATGGCAATGCAATAAGGGAGAAGTGAAAGACTGCAGAGAGAGAAAGAGAGAGAGAGAGAGAGAGAGAGAGAGAGAGAGAGAGAGAGAGAGAGAGAGAGAGAGAGAGAGAGAGAGAGAGAGAATAAAATATAGAACATAATGTTGCAGGTTTCATCATATCACCAAAAAAACAAAAACAAAAACAACAACAACAACAATAATATTAATAATAATAATATTAAAAATAAAATAAGGTTTCATAATACCATCCAAAAATAAAATAAATAATAAAAAATTAAAAATGAAATTATAATAAATAAAACTAAATAAAATAATGTTGGAGGTTAGTTTTAGAGCACTGTAAACCCTAATATTGTCTTTACTTAAACAAATCAAGTAACCTTGACTTAATATTACTAGTTTAGTCCAAAAACTCAAAAATATAAGTTAGTATAACTTATTAACCTACAAAATAGATAAACTTAAGATTTCAAGTTGAATGAACTCAAAATCATAATTAATTAAAATATCTCGCTCTGGTCTTGCTTTGATGTGATTGGAGTTTTGTCTGGCAACAAGAACTAACTCACTGATTGGAGGACATTTACAAAAGGCAGTCCTTTTCTGTTGCTGATTCAAATTAAGATGGAGACTTTTTCATTGTGTGCAATCTAAAAATCGCTAAGTAAAAATGTGTAAGTTACTAAACATAATGAGTGTGAACTAACTTATAACAAACCAGACTGACTTTATTTCTGTTTTAATGGAAATAATAGTTTTGTTGGAAGTCACCATGATGGAGATCAGTGTTTGCTTTAGCTGGGCTCTTGACCATTGACAGTATAATATAATATAATGTTTCTCTGGCTGTTTTGTGTTTGTGAGACACATTTGTGAAGGAACACAAAGTCAAGAGAAAATATCATCAAGTGATGTTGTTTAATCATTGACGATGATAAGATCATCATGTATTGGCAGAATCCCTGATCTCATGCTCTGGTTGTCAAAGCAGTTATTAATAGTTTTGAAATATTAATAAAAATATCCATGAGATTCTTTACTCTTGTGGTAATTGAACAATTTATTATTTTATTTTTTGTGCACAAAATGTTTAAATCTGCGGCATTAGTTAGACATGCACAGACATCAAGAATCCGTGTATGAATCTCTACAATGGTGACAATTAATTATTTATTTTTTTAAATCCGATAAACAGATCAACTGTGAACATAAAACAAGCTACAAAAACATCAGAACAAAAGAGCAAAAGTAAAAGAAAATAGTAAGAATCAAAGAAAATTTGTCACAATTCAGATGTATAATTTATTCATGCTGCAATGTATGCTGCAGTTTTGATTGGTTGTACCCAGCATGGTGTACTGAACTTCTGGTGTACCCAGTTTGGTAAACTTAACAATTTAAGTACAGTTAAGTTCAGCACCACTTAAATATACAAGTTTTGGGAGACTCCATTACTCAATTGAATTGAGGGAACGAGTTTACTCAAATCAATTGAGTTCAATCAATTATTAGGGTTTTCAGTGCAGTATGCGATCACAGTAAACTGTGCATACTGTAAATCATAAACAGCACGAGTGTATGACGTAATCTGAGCGGTTTATTCCCGATTGGCCCCTGTCCCACAGTCGTCTAAACATGGCAAACGTCTGTGAGGTCATGAGACGTGCGTGTTTGTTCAGGGAGAATGTTTCCACTGTTCAGTACAAACAGAGGAAGCGCCGCTACACGCGTGTGAAAGCATGAACGTGTCAATGTTTACACACATACAGTCAGTGTGTGTGTTTGTGTGCGCGTGATTTCCTGTAGCACAAACTTTCCAGCGCAAGAGACAGGCATTCAATCCATCCATCCATCCATCCATCCATCCATCCATCCATCCATCCATCCATCCATCCATCCATCCATCCATCCATCCATCCATCCATCCATCCATCCATCTCTGATAGACTGCATAGCTTTCAAAACCGTCAAACTTTAAGCTTTAAAAGACTGCAAAATGCAATGTAATTATAATTAATTTGGCTGTCAAAATAATAACAAAAATCGCATGCTTTGAGGAATTATTCATGTCTGAAGAACAAACAATGCAGTCAACGTCAACCCTGTGAAGCCTGACACAAAATAATTAAAAAATAAATACATAAAAAAGTTGTATGGCTCATATGGTAGTGAGAATATTGAGGGGGAAAACACACACTTAATATTATTCAAAGGCCTAAAAGTGAGCAAAAATATTAAATTAGATTCAGATGTTGAAAATCTGGTTAAAATAAATAAATAAATAAATTTGTATTGATATATAACTTAGCAAACATCACAAAATTAAATGTAGTCAAAAAATAAAATAAAATATTAATATGGCTGGAAATTCTGAGGTCTTTATAACAGTATATTAAACTACTTACATAAAATGCATATAAATATCAGTCATCACTCTATATCTGCCAATAATGTGTCTTATTAAGATGATTTATAAATTCTTAGTTTTAAGCTCAAAGCTTTGTTTTAAACATATAATGCAATGCAATACAATGATGATTGAGAGATGAACAAATAAACCTTCCTCAGAAGCCTGGTGATCATATTTGAGACTCATGATTTTTCCATAAACTAATGTATGAGTACAGCAAGTGTTCATCTTGAAATATTACCAATAAAATATAAGTTATTCTTACGTTTACTTGAAAGAAATCAGTCACAAGCTGAAAGTATACGTGTACAGTAATACTAACAGGCTCATCATCACATCATATTCATCATATGATATGATGAATGTGATATGATCAACCAGACGACATGTAGTAGATTGTGTGTGACAGGTTTATCAGCAACGTTTCAATCATTTAGAGGCCTTAGAAATATGCGCAATACTCAGTGTTAGAGGTTTGGTCGCTAACCTCAAGTATGAGTGTTAGTAACAGTGATGCATGACTTAGCAAACGTTATAAATGAAAAAAAGAGGCCTGCAATTATTCCTGGACCATAAAAAGTCAATAATAGGGCTTTCATGTCCACTGTCTGCAGGACTATGAGCGTGTTTGTACAACAAAAGCGAGGTCCAGGAAAACGCCGGGAGATTGTGGCCGCTCTTTCCCTCTCCAGCGCCTTCTATCAACAGGAAACATCTTTTCACGGGCCAGGAAGTGTCACTG
Organism: Pseudorasbora parva; assembly: GCF_024679245.1. Classification (NCBI taxonomy): domain Eukaryota; kingdom Metazoa; phylum Chordata; class Actinopteri; order Cypriniformes; family Gobionidae; genus Pseudorasbora; species Pseudorasbora parva. The sequence continues at coordinate 46,249,699 of NC_090180.1, forward strand.
CCTAATTGGCTTGGTGTGATTCAACGAAAGGGGTTTTCTCAGCCAATGGGAGGGCGGTTATTTTGAGCGGCTGTATAAAAGACGAGTGGCTCGCGGATCTCACACCACACGCCGGCGGTGAGCTCAGAGGAACGGCAGAGTTACACCGCGTCTCTGAGTCACTTCACAAGCACTTGCTGTGAATGCCGGGCAGAAAAACTGACTCACAAAACACACAGATGTTCTCATGGGCAGATGTCAGTCGTCTATAGAGCGCTCAGGTCATCCTTTGGCCCACTGAAAGAAAAAAAACACTGAGATTTGGGCATACACTCATAGCATTTCATTGAGTGTGGACGACTATGCAATGGCAGAAAAGCCTGGTTACATTAATATTTATGTATACAGTTTTTATGTTTATATTTCAAGTTTTAGTAAACTTTCAATCCAGTTTAATAAAATCTGGGTATTGCATCCAAGCAGCAAAGTTTAATAACATGCACACACCATTCAAAAGATTTTTTATGTTTTTGAAAGCATTCTCTTGTGCAGTAAAAATTGTGAGTTCAAAATAACCATTTTCTATTTGAATATAATGTGTGTTAAAATGTAATTTATTCCTGTGATTTTCAGCATCATTACTCCAGTCTTTAGTGTCACATGATCCTCCAGAACAGCATTGATTTGAAGCAGAATTGTTTTGTGACATTATTAAAGTCTTTAATGTCATGTTTGAGCAATTTATTGCATCCTTGCTGAATAAAAGCATTAATTTCTTTAATATATATATATATATATGAGGGCTGTGCGATATTGAAGAAAAATGCCATATGCGATATCTTGTTAAATAATGCGATATTCGATACGATATTTCAATTAGTGTGTACAATCTATTTCTATAATCTTAAAAAACATATTTAAAAACTGAGAATGAAACCATTTGTGTTTCACATTCTTCCTGGGAAAAGAAAGCATTGCTACCACTTCTGAAAGTGACCAGCAGCTTTTTAGCAAACATTTGTGTCACACATTGTTCACGTTTCGGTGCATATCAAACGGCGTGAGACTGCAAATGATTGTTGTTCTCTAATTATTGTGTTTAATAACTCTTTTTAATGTCAAGCAAGTCACATAAATGACAGTAATGTGCCCAGTCTATTCTCTGCTCAATGTGTGACCTAAAATGTACACTTTTCACAATGTTGAAGTAGCATATTAAATTATTCAGATATTGCGAGCCATTGCAATATGCATATTGTGGTACATTTGCGATATTTTGATAATTTCGATATATTGCACAGCCCTAATATATATATATATATATATATATATATATATATATATGAACATTAATGCATATTGCAATAGCGTTTCTTTAATATACAGTTTGACTAGAGCGCAAGAGCGGACCTTTCTCTGTTTGGTAAAGTCAGTTTCCTCTAACACTGTTTATCATCATAATCTCCTCCACATCGCTTTGAAATGCAGCATTCAGTGCAGAATTCAAATGGGTCCATAGATTTTGTTGTCTGCGTGGACTCGCACATATGATCCGCGCTGCGCTCTCGTGTCTGTAGTCAAAAATTAGACCAGAGCCGTTGGGGTGTGTGCGCTGCTGCGGTGCGTGAAACTAACGTGAAAACTTTATTCACGAGACTTTATTCGCCTCAAATGAAAGCATATTTACACTGAATCGTTTCCTATCACATATATACTGTGCTATGTGCCTTTCATGTAGAAATGAGTAAATGTGTGTTAACAACTCCTGACCGATTTCAGCCGCAGCTTCAGCAGTGTAAGGGGGCGGGCTTTAGATTCTAGAGAGCATTTTGATTGGACAGAAGATTTGACGAGAAAGTGAAGTCTGCTTAAAAAGAGATTCGTTTTAGCAGAAGTGGGAGACTGTACATTTCGAATGCTTATATCTCTTAAATGCAAATTTTGTCATAGTTTTGGAACATACCAGCTTATTCATAACTTTAAGGCTAACACAGTCATACTAAAAGCTAAAAAACTTAAATTTTGACCAATTTTTAGTGGACCTTTAAGTAAGTGAAAAGGTGGTCTGGGTGCATTCACTGAGGTCATGTGGTTTAATCTTCAAATTTAGGTCTGTGATAACATCACCTTGTAAGGCTACAATTGACTCGTGGCATTATAGTCAATTAAGCTTTTGGAATTGACTTGGCGTCGAGCATGTGGGGCATTTCAGAATGGTACAATTATGTGTCAGCATCTTCCTGTCATTTATGCAAGAGCAAAGACCCAAAAATATCCCCAGCCCGATTCTCTATGGGAGTGAAAGAGCCGCGCGGCCTCGGCACTCTGGCGGAATTCTGTAATTAGCACGGACCGCTCCGGAGACAAAAGAACTGCCGAGGGTCAGGAAGGAGAACAATCCTACAGCCGAAAGCACATTCCAAGAAAAGCCCAGCGCGTAGGAATCATGGGTACCTACGACTCCTTCACACCAGACTGCCACTCCGTGAGTCACCTCGGCTAAAAGCGGATGATGACATAAACGCCATGTTTAGAAAACGCACGGTCACTTGGACTACAGGTTAAATTGTGATTGTCTAAATGAATAGGTCACACTTTATATTAGGTGCCTTAAACTACTATGTACTTACATTAAAAAGTAAGTACATAGTAGTAAGGAGTAGGTTTACAGTGTAGCGTTGTGTTCTGGGTCTATTAAAGGGTTAGTTCACCCAAAAAAGAAAATGTGTTTATCTGCTTACCCCCAGGGCATCCAACATGTAGGTGTGTTTGTTTCTTCAGTTGAACACAAATGAATTTTTAACTGCCAGTCATAATGCATGTGAATGGGTAGCAAGTCTATGAGAGCAAAACAAACATGCTTAGACATTGATGTCTTAAGACACGAACCTGTGAGTTTCTGTGAGAAAGACAACAGTATTTATATATATATATATATATATATATATATATATATATATATATATATATATATATATATATATATATATATATATATATATATATATTTTACCTCATATCCCGATGATCCTCATATAGTGTTCCCATCCGATATTCGACTTCTTTCTGATAAGGTGAAACTCTTGCTATCATAGATATATATTATGTAGATGCCTCATTCGACCGATCCGCACGGGCACTAATGAGAATTATATATATATATAGGCCCGGGACTTTAACGCGTTAATTAAGATTAATTAATTACGGGACTTAAACTCGCTAATTAAGATTACTTACACCAAAAAAAACAAAAAAAAAAACATAACTTTAACCACACTTATTTTTGCACCGCAGAACGTTTTTCAATGAATGAGTTTCGACGGACCGATTATACTGGAACACCAACTAGCGCTCACGAGTCCCGACAACAACAAACCATGAGTGAACATCAACGATCAACTGATGAGGCCGCCTTGCTTGGCCCCGTGGATGGGACATTTAGTTCTAAAAAACGAAAGAATGGAAGCGTCGACAAGAGCACGGTTGTGTGCAAGCTATACAACAAGGAATTTGCGTATCACCGCAGCACATCGAGCCTCAAATATCGTGCTTTTGCTACACTAAATGGCAAACATTGCACTGGTCTGCTGGACTGAAATAAATAAACAATATTTTGTTGATTAACCTTATGTATTCAGTCACTATTCAATGGTATACTAAAAATCCATGTGAAAAATTACTTCTCACTGTTCTCAGGTCAAATATTTATATGCAATTAAAATGCGATTCATTTCGATTAATTAATTACAGAGCCTCAAATTAATTAGATACATTGTTTTAATCGAGTCCTGACCCTAATGTAAATATATATATATATATATATATATATATATATATATATATATATATATATATATGTATGATCGCATCAGTTTGACCTCATCAGACAGAAGTAATGATGGATGGGAACACTATATGAGAATCGTCGGGATATGAGGTAAAAAAATAATATAAATACTAATGTGTTTCTCACAGAAACCGATCGGTAATAAGCAGTAATTATGAGTTTATTGAGACAAAAGTTGTAATTAATTAATTGGTTGGTGCATGGTTGGGTCCAAAAGTGTTGTCTCTAGTGTGTTTTGGGTCTATTTCTCACAGAAATCCAACATATGACATTAAAAGGTTTGGAATAGAGTGAAAAAGTGATGAGTCGGCTTTTCTTTCTCATTAATTTCCAAGCTGGTTTACAAGGTTGAAAGTCATAATCATATGATATGCTTGGCTTTGTTCTGAAAAATCTTGATTACATTTATTGATTGATTACATTCATATTCAACATATATTATTATCAATGTTGATCAGATTTTTCAGGATTCTCTGATGAAAAGAAAGTTCAAAAGAACAGCATTTATTTTAAATAGAATATTTTGTAGCATTATAAGTGTCTTTACTGTTAGTATGGAGAACATTTATATTTTTAAGGTGCTTGTTTCATAACTTTAATTTCGGAGTGAACTATCCCTTTAAAACTATTTAAATCAACTCAAACGGTTTCCTTAATGAGAGTATATTTTTTGCTCTTTGCTGTATTTAAGTTTAGATTTGCACATTGAACCCCACATGCACATATTCCCCTGAGACTTAGAAGTACTTCTCATAAAATTATTAATACGTGAGCAAACACAAGACAGAAAGAGTTCACCTTTAAATACACATGTTCAGGATGTTCCTCTGTTAGTCTTTGAGTGGGTGGCCTGATATTTAAAGGAACACAGGCTCACTTTACATCCATTTTCTCTCCTGGTGGTCGCGTCGAGAGGACGTACAGTATGTGTGCACTTGGGAAACGGTCATTCGAGTCTTTTCCATCTCAAAGTAAAGAAGGAAAGTTCCTTAAACTTTGGGTTAGCTAGATTAGAACAATCCCCCACCAACCCGTCATTAGTGGGATTCTAGTAACGCGCCACACCCAAGCGAGATGTTTCCGGCGCGCTCTAAAAATGGCCGTCTGATGATGGGGTCGGTGTAGAATAAGCGAGGGGTACCTTGTGTTTTGGTATTCGGATGTTTATTAAGCCACATGCACAGAGGAAAGTGAATCACACTCTCATGTTTGTGGCTTTGTACAATGCCAACATTTTTACACATGCTGTAAAAACGTCCCAGGCCACCCTCAATGCCCACGCCGAGCCACAGAGATGCCCTCGATACAGATGGGAAATATGTAAATCAGCAAACCAAGGACAAAGCATCTCATATGAGATTTGAGACGGTACAAATCTGCTTCTCAATGCATCAAGAGTTTGGCCAATTCTTTTAAAAAACACTGACTTTCCCATAAACTACATTAGAAAAAGCATGAATTTCCATGCTGGCTTACAAGCTTGAAAGTCATAATTAGGGCTGCACGATATTGAAGAAAAATGCGATATGCAATACCTTGTTAAATAATGCAATATTTGATATGCGATACGATATTGTAATTAGTGTGTAAAATCTGTTTAAATTACTTTTTTTTTTTTAATATTTAAAAACTAAGAATGATACCATTTATGCGTTTCATATTCTTTCTGTGAAAAGAAAGTATCGCTACAACTTTTGAAAGCGGCCCAAAGTGTTTTAGCAAAAATTAATGTCACAAATCTACAAATATAATTTTAACATTACTGTAAACAAACAAAACATGTAATGTAGACACAAAACTGAACTGAAGGGATCACACGCTTTATGAGAGGTGGCTTGTGCGCACGTTTCAGTGTATGCTTCAGACAGCGCGAGACTGCAAGGAGTTTTCGCAAGTTACTGTGTTTAATAACTCTTTTTAACATCAAGAAAGTCACATAAGTAACAGTCGTAAGCATTCAGCTGCGACCTTAAACGTACGCTTTTCACAATGGTAAAGTAGCCTATTATAATCATTCAGATATTGCGTACCGTTGCGATATGCATATCGCGATATATACATTTGCGATATTTCGATAATTTCGATATATTGCGCAGCCCTAGTCATAATCATGTGCATTTTAGTGACTTTGGTCTGAAAGAAATAACACTTTAGATTAGGGAGCACACATTCACTATTATCTAGGAGTTTCCCCTTGATAAACTTCTAATTACTGCTTATTAATAGTTAGTATGGTAGTTGGAATAAGTTTGGTAAGTTTAGGAATTGGTAGGATTAAGAGATGTAGAATATGGCATGCATTAATATGCGCTTTATAAGTACTAATAAACAGCCAATATGCATGCTAATAAGCAACTAGTTATTAGTAAATAGTGTTCCATAATCTAACCCAAGCTTAAATGTATATGAAAATCAGACAAAAGATACAAGACGGCTTTCAGAAACGGATACACCACAAGTTTATCCTCTACAAAAGCCTTTCTATATAATGCTTTATGAAAGTATTTTAGTGCATTAATTATGCCTCGTAATGCACGTTATAATGCATTTTATAAATAATTATGAATACTTGTAACTTTAGTTTTAATACATTATAATACACCTTTAGAAACTATAATGCATTAAAATGAGACAAACAACCAATTTCAGACGTAACAAGGAAACTGTGAATATTATAATGCAGTATGAAAGTGTTTTAATGCATTAATTATGCTTTATAATGCATCTTACAATGCTTTGTATGATCTGATGAACAATTGTAACCTCAGTTATAATACACCTTTAGAAAGGATAATGAAGGAATCTGTGAATATTATAATGCATTTGGTTACAAATACTCATGTAAAGATATAATGCATTATGATGTACAATACCTTTATGATGCATTATAGATAAAGTGTTACCTCCTTTATATAATGCAATATAAAGATATTTGTAATGTATGTTATAATGCATTATCTTTTCATTAATAATTGTAACCAAAGTTATAATGCATTATAATATTCACAGATATTGTTACATCTTAAATTGGTTGTTTTGCGTTTATACTTTCTAAAAGGTGGATTATAACTGTGGTTTCAATTATTACTGATCATACAATGCATTACAAGGCATAAGTAGTGCATTAAATTACTTTCATAATGCATTATTCATAAAGTAAAGTGTTATCTTTCTCATCAAAACCATGAATGTCCATGCTGGTTTATAATGGCAGTGCTGGTTTATAATGTCCATGCTGGTTTATAATGGCAGTGCTGGTTTATAATGTCCATGCTGGTTTATAATGGCAGTGCTGGTTTATAATGTCCATGCTGGTTTATAATGGCAGTGCTGGTTTATAATGTCCATGCTGGTTTATAATGGCAGTGCTGGTTTTGATGACTGCCATGTTGTGGAATATCATAACCCTGATGTGCATTTTAGTGGTTTGGTCTGAAAATACGTTTGCATTTACTATAACAATATTCATTTTTTGCACCTTTCAGCAAATAAGCTTTTTGCAGCATGTAACAAAATTGAAGAGGATGTGTAACAGGCGTAATAGAGTGATTTAAAGCAAAAATGTGTTTAAAACTCATCAAAAAGTCTAACAAACATTAACGGTAACACTTAAGGCCTTTATGTATAATGCATTATGAAAGTATTTTAATGCATTATTTATTCCTTGTAATGCATCTTATAATGAGTTCTCATGAATATATATTTTTTAATGCAATCGGTTTGCATGCTAAAGTCTAACTAATTATATTTTACACTGTAATCTCAAAATGAACTCAAACATTTCTCATCAAATTCTTCCAAGACCAAATTTCTCCAATACCATAAATAAATCAATTGAAATCTACACAAGATCAATATCAACGTCCTTATGGTAGAGGCAGAACAGAAATGGAGACAGAATGAGAGTCGAGAGTTTCTGCTGCAATATGAAGGCCGTTCAGATACTGTAATGACTGTAAAATGCAGCTCAGGAGCCGTTGAGATGAGATGGAAATATCTGACAACATCAGGTGTGACCTGAAAAGCTCCAAAGCTTCCTGTTTGTCACTCCATTTCAAATCTTAAAGCCTAAAGTCAGCGTACGAAACCCGTTGAGTCATCTTTCGAGCCGTGTAAGTGTGGCAGGGGACGCTGCAGCTGTTTTGCAATCACAAACTTTCTCTGCAACTTCCTCTGGAGGAGCCCTTCTGACAGTACAAGTATGAGTGCCACACACCCAACGTTAAACCGCACAGCGTGCCATCAAACATCCATCCTTTATCAAGTGTGCTACTCTCTTAAAAGGGCCACAAAATGGTTTTACAACCTCATCCTTTTAAGAATCATTGCCAAGTCGAGGGTCACTGGTTCTATTGCTCATATAAGCTCATATATCTGATCAAACATCTAACAGAAAGTAATAAAAGCCCTGTTTTATTAAACCAAGTCAACTCAAAAACAGCCATTATGTGTCTCTTTATTAAAAACAGGGTATTTGCTAAACCGACAGTGAAACAAGAACAGTTTAGCTCACAAATAATTACTGCAAGTAACACTACTGAACTCCACTCAAAATCATTGTTCCTTATTAGCGTAAGAAAGAGACACATTTTTGAATGCTTATATCTTCTAAATGGGAATTTTGTCATTGGTTTGTCTTTAACTACATGAATTAACATAAATTCATTCTTTAGAAGTATTGTTTGTTTCTTTTGTCACAATTTCAACATTTACTTATACTAATACTACAAACCCGATTCCAAAAAAGTTGGGACACTGTTCAAATTGTGAATAAAAAAGGAATGCAATAATTTACAAACCTCATACACTTATATTTTATTCACAATAGAATATAGTTAACATATCAAATGTTGAAAGTGAGACATTTTGAAATGTCATGCCAAATATTGGCTCATTTTGGATTTCATGAGAGCTTCACATTGCAAAACAGTTGGGACAGGTAGCAATAAGAGGCTGGAAAAGTTAAATGTTCATATAAGGAAGAGCTGGAGGACCAATTTGCAACTTATTAGGTCAATTGGCAACATGATTGGGTATAAAAAGAGCCTCTCAGAGTGGCAGTGTCTCTCAGAAGTCAACATGGGCAGAGGATCACCAGTTCCCCCAATGCTGCGGCGAAAGAGCAATATCAGAGAGGAGTTATTCAGAGAAAAATTGCAAAGAGTTTGAAGTTATCATCTACAGTGCATAATATCATCCAAAGATTCAGAGAATCTGGAACAATCTCGGTGTGTAAGGGTCAAGGCTAGAAAACTATGCTGGATGGCCGTGATCTTCGGGCCCTTAGACGGCACTGCATCACATAAAGGAATGATACTGTAATGGAGATCACAACATGCGCTCAGGAATACTTCCAGAAAACATTGGTGAACACAATACAGCGTGCCAATTCGCCGTCGCCGGCTAAACCTCTATAGGTCAAAAAAGAAGCCATATCTAAACATGATCCAGAAGCGCAGGCGTTTTCTCTGGGCCAAGGCTCATTTAAAATGGACTGTGGCAAAGTGGAAAACTGTTCTGTGGTCGGACGAATCAAAATCTGAAGTTCTTTTTCGAAAAAATGGGACGCCGTGTCATCCGGACTAAAGAGGACAAGGACAACCCAAGTTGTTCTCAGCGCTCAGTTCAGAAGCTGCATCTCTGATGGTCTGGGGTCGCATGAGTGTGTGTGGCATTGGGCAGCTTACACATCTGGAAAGGCACCATCAATTCTGAAAGGTTATCCAAGTTCTAGAACAACATATGCGCCTATCCAGATGTCTTCTCTTTCAGGAAAGACCTTGCATTTTCCAACATGACAATGCCAGACCACATACTGCATCAATTACAACATCATGGCTGTGTAGAAGAAATGTCCAGCCTGCAGTCCAGATCTTTCACCCATAGAAAACATTTGGCACATCATAAAGAGGAAGATGAGACAAAGAAGACCTAAGACAGTTGAGAAACTAGAGGCCTGTATTAGACAAGAATGGGACAACATTCCTATTCCTAAACTTGAGCAGCTTGTCTCCTCAGTCCCCAGACGTTTGCAGACTGTTATGAAAAGAAGAGGGGATGACACACAGTGGTAAACATGGACTTTTTTGAGATGTATTGATGCCATGAAATTTAAAATCCACTTATTTTTTCCCTTAAAATGATACATTTGCTCAGTTTAAACATTTGATATATTGTATTCTGAATAAAATATTAAAATTTGAAACTTCCACATCATTGCTTTCTGTTTTTATTCACAATTTGTACAGTGTCCCAACTTTTTGGGAATCGGGTTTGTAATAATTAAAATTAAAAGTTGTATCTTTTCACATTTTAAAGGACCTGAACTGGACTAAGATGATAATGTAAACAAAGATTAATGAATGGTTGGTTAATTTATAAACTAATGGGACCTAACTGTAAAGTATTACCATATTTGCGTCAAATGTTCTCCAATAACGTGCTGTAAAGACCACTGAGAAACCTTTATTACTTACCATTTTTAACTTTAGCAGCTGTTTGTCATTAGGTAAATCAGTTTAAGCCACAAACGTAAACTTCACAATGAGGAATATAAAATCTCAGCTCATGTTATGAGTCACATGAGAAGATATTGAGGGTGTGTAAACGGTTAGTTCTCATTATTCATCATGAACTCAAATGGACCCTACGTTTCATTCACACACAAAGAGGCCGTTGCAAAGTCCTGTTCTCAAAAGAACATTCAGTTGGGAAAAAATTATATTAAGTCCTCTAACAGGTTAAGATTAAGCTTAATTTAGGGATAAACAATAAGAAACAAAGCACTCACATCTTTTTCCTGGACAAAAGGTCCACAGAACTGAAAATCACAAGCTCCAATCAGATCGCCCGACTGCGAGGGAGTCAGATCCGTCAGCAAACTGAACACACAAAAAAAGAGAAAAGTTTTAAGCATAGAAAATGAAACATACTTAGTGATACTGTTAATAAATATATCCTGACTTTGGGTAAGAAAAATATTTTTGTTTTCCCTTTAAATGAAGTTTATTTTTCTGCTCTCTTTGGCAGATGTTTTGTCATAAGTTCACTTTATTTTGATACATTTTTCATAAAACAAGACTTCACCACTGGCAAAATGGGCTTTCAATAAAACTTGGCTGCCTATATAGAAAGGTGGCTTTTTATTGAATTAGTGCTACCTGCCGAGAAAAAAAGGCATCTGTCTTTCCTTTACCCAAAAAAGTAGAAAAACTTCAACACCCATAATGCACTGGGCCTGTTGCCTTCCATGGCCATGCCCAGCAGTCTGCTATGGATACGCTTATGCTGCGTTCACACCGCACGCGAATGGCGCGAAGTTGGACGCGTGAACATTTTAAATCCATTCGTTTCATTCGCACGTGAAATTCGCTTCATTCGTGTGTGACATTCACTAGACCAGGGGTTTTCAAACTTCATGATGCCAAGGACCCCCAAATATGAGGAACCTTTATGGGGGACCCTCTTCCTCAAATACATTTATATATTTGTACGAATACGTTTGTTTTTTGTTTTGTTTTAATTGTTAGATAAATAATAAGTGTGATATAAATACAACACATTGTTTAATAACTTAAATTGGCTATACTTAATGTTGTATATGTATTAACCTGAAGAAAAACATTATCAATGAAAATGTACTTGTTTAAGCAACTTTCATAATGTAGGTCTATGTAAGCAGCTTACGTACCGTGTTAAGAACCCCAGTGAGCAAAATAAAGGGGACTATAGTGAGAAAAACTCACTAGAAAGACACAAAGCAAACATATTCAGATCTTGAAAGTATGTATACGTCAAACAAGGAGATAAACAATTAGAAATGAAGCCATTAGATTGTTCGGTAGACTCCATTTTTGCTTTGTCTTTTAATTCTCTGAAATTTTCTGGGGACCCCTTAGAACCTTCTGGAGGACCCCTGGGGGTCCCCGGACCCCAGTTTGAAAACCCCTGCACTAGACAACAGACGCGAATTCGCGTCATGGGAGGGGGTTCTGCCAGGCAGCGGCAGTCGGCAGAAGGACTAGCCGAGTTAAGGCTGCTCTCACCGGGGTTGATGCGCGATGAGCTCTGGTGATCGCCTGGGTCTCACACCTCCTTAAACACCAGATCAAATTTTCAAATAGGAGCTCTCTTAATAAATAAATCACATATTTAAACTTTAAACAACTACATTCTCGCCTAAAAAACTAGTAAAACTATATTTTGTGACAATACAGTAGTATTTTTAAATTACTTTGGCCTCAGGGTTTCCCCTATGGGTTTCCCATCCGTCACTTCACCATGTGACAGCAATAAGCAGGCTCCTCATTGGTTAACATGGCGTGAATATCCGCTAAAGTTCAGATTTTTCAACTTGAGCGATTCACGCGAATCACGCGTTCAAAACGCTCAATTCGCGCGATCCTTGCCGTGCTATTCGCACCGCCTCATTCGCGCGAATCACGCCGCAGAATGCCTATTCGCGTCTCTGCATTGACTTAAAATGTCAATCACTCGCGCGAATCGTGTCATTCGCGTGCGGCGTGAACAGCATTACACCTTGCTTTAGTATAAAATACTTCTTAGCAAACTTTTAGTCATAATGGTATCGCAGTGTTTGTTTTAAATCTAGCCAAGTAGAGTTCAAATCCCTGGATGGGTTTTTGCTCACCCTCTTTTATCTCCACCCTTCAGCCAAAACGATTTATTTAATCAATCAATCAACTTTATTTATATCGCACTTTTACAATGACGATTGTTTCAAAGCAGCTTCACAGTGTTATACAGGACAATATTGCATCAGAATTTGATTTGGCTAATTTGACTAACAGGCCTAACAGGTGTTTAAACGCCTAACAGGTGTTTAAGAACCCCTGTTAGATAAGTCAATATTATTATAGCTCATGTTTAAGAGACAGCAGAGCCAGTGGCAAACGCCAAACCGACTAGTCAAGGTAAGGCTGCTCTTTGGATAAAAGCCAATCACAGCAGTGGAAGTTTCACAGCAGCCAATCACAGCAGTGGGCACACTGAAGTCTCACAGCAGCCAATCACAGCAGTGGGCACACTGAAGTCTCACAGCAGCCAATCACAGCAGTGGGCACACTGAAGTCTCACAGCAGCCAATCACAGCAGTGGGCACACTGAAGTCTCACAGCAGCCAATCACAGCAGTGGGCACACTGAAGTCTCACAGCAGCCAATCACAGCAGTGGGTACACTGAAGTCTCACAGCAGCCAATCACAGCAGTGGGCACACTGAAGTCTCACAGCAGCCAATCACAGCAGTGGGCACACTGAAGTCTCACAGCAGCCAATCACAGCAGTGGGCACACTGAAGTCTCACAGCAGCCAATCACAGCAGTGGGTACACTGAAGTCTCACAGCAGCCAATCACAGCAGTGGGTACACTGAAGTCTCACAGCAGCCAATCACAGCAGTGGGTACACTGAAGTCTCACAGCAGCCAATCACAGCAGTGGGCACACTGAAGTCTCACAATGCAGTTAACGACCCCTTTAAGTCATTTTGCTTCTCAAAGAAATGTTTAGGTATTTGTATTGTAAAACACAACATTAATACTATTTTTTTGTACAATGAGAAGGATTGTTAAACACGCTTGATCAATATTTTTCTTCAGCAGTACACAAAATATGGAGGATAAACTGTCATTAACATTCACAATAAAGACATTCTTAAGACCAATGACAATTTGGTTCCACCCGATCAGATCATATCACCCTCACACAACAGGTGCGCAATATTTCCCTCTTTTTTCTTCTCTCTGACTACACAGGTTTCAAAACTGGTCATACTAAGAGTCTGAATATCTGAAATATCTCACAATTAAGGATAAAAGAGCCCAAGGGAATCTTCTCCACGCTCCACGTCCGCCAGAAAGGAAAACACGCGGAAGATGATAAACCTGAATGAAAACAGGCTTGAATTTCTCCTGGAAAAAGTGAAAGTGTAAACACTGACAGATGGAGGAGGTTAAGAGGAAAGACACGTGTGGAGAAAAACTATAGCAACAACAGCACACAACTGTCCATGCATGTGCCTTAAGGGGTTTCATCATCGCATGACGTAGAGCAGATGTGTGTGTGTGTGTGGAGTCATTCCCAGGATGCATTTCAATGGCCCCTTTGGCTTCAGCGTTACAGATTTTGCATGACTGCTCCCTGTTAGTGTCGCATTTTTAAAAAGATAGTTCACCCAAAAATGCACATTCTGTCATAATTTATTCACACTTATGTTTTTCCAAACCTGTATGAGTTTCTTTCTTCTGCTGAAAACAAAAGAAGATATTTTGAAGAATGTTTGTAACAAAGCAGATACAATGCAAAAAAAAGAAGAAGCTTTTCGTACTTAGTATTTTTGTGTAGTTTCTTGTCCAAACATCTAAAAATTCTTAAAACAAGAAGTATTTACTACACAAGTATACATTATTGTCTTGTTTTCGGAAAAAGTAACTCAAAACTAAGAGAGATTTTGCTTAAAATAAGATAAATAATCTGCCAGTCCAGTAGGGTAAGAAAAATAATCTTAATTCAAACAGAAAACAAGATTCTTTTTCTTACCCCATTGGCAGATTATTCATCTTATTTTAAGCAAAAACTCTCTTAGTTTTGAGTTACTTTTTCCGAAAACAAGACAATAATTTATACTTGTCTAGTAAATGTTTCTTAATGTAAAGATTTTTAGATATTTTGACTTGAAACCAGACAAAAATACTAAGTAAGAAGAGCATTTTTTGCAGTGTAGAGCAACCATTACATGTTTGGAACAACATGAGGGTGAGTAAATGATGACAGCATTTTCATTTTTGGGTGAACAATCCCTTTAACCAACAGCATAAATCTAGTCTACACTACATCTTATTACTGCCCATTTATGAAAAAACCCCATTAGCATTAATTGCTCATTACCGTGATACACCAATTATGTCCGTCCCATTGAAAAGGTCAAAAATCAGCCTGTTATCGCATGAAAGTGAACGACAGATGCATCTGGGAGAGAAAGAATCAGTCTGATTTTTACCAGATTTGGTTGATCATAAATGTCAGACAAATCTGCATATATCAGATCATAAAGTTTCAAATTAAATGCAAAATTAAAAGCATAATTGTCTTTACAGAGCACAGCCTGAACGTTTCTAATGACTTGTGATCAGACACAATGCATTGAATAAAGAAAGCCAAAAATGAATCTAAAGCAACCTCTGGTACCCAAAACACAATTTTGTTTCCAGGCAGAACCATTAAAGAGTTTGCCAGATCATTAAAGTGCTTTGCAATTTTGCGTGCATGCATCAGAAATCAGTAAATGCTGTGTGAATATGCATCAGTGAGCGGTGCGTCTGATGCCGAGACCAGCCTTTTGTAAACAGATGATAAGTGCGAGGTTCAAGAAAATACTCAATGCACCATTTACTACAGACATTCATCTGGAAACAGTTATAAAACTAGGAAAAGCACCTATTAAGTCATCGCAGTGATGCAACAATCTTTCTGGAGTGTCAAATCGCAGGCAGCACTGCATTAGGACAATGGCTTGTTTGTTTTGAAATCCGAAGTAAATCTGGGTGTAAAAATCTGTTATTGATGTGCAGTAAGTGTGCGTATGTATGTATGTTGGCTTCCTCTCAGGGCGGTGTGTGAGCATAACCCTCACCACACAAACCGCTCAACCTCAACAACCTCCTTCGTCCTGTTTACGCCCGTTCTCTCTTAAACACTCCCAATCAGTGACAAAAACAACTAACCAACCCAACTGTAAAGTTATGATATTATAAAGCATATTATAAAGGTGCTCAACCACTGGACCGTGACCCAAAAAAGGGGAGGCGGGTCTCGTGGAAAACAAGCGCTGCAGTGATTATATATATCTGTACGTTTGCATCACCCTGATTACTTTAGATACCCAATCTAAACCTGATACCCAATAGGATTTTTCCATTGGCTTTTTGGATTATTGCTGAAAATGCTCTGTGACTGACAAAAGTTTATGATTCTTAAGCATTTTAATCTTCACTTTTATGAATTTAGAAGCCTAATAAAGCTAAACGTAGACTATAGACGAACAGTGAGCAGCCGACAAGTCTTTCAGTCTATATTTAAAAACATCCCCTGCAAGTTTGAGTTTGAATAGTTTGATTATAAAACTGAACGAGGCTGTGAACGCTTCTAATGAGCAGAGGAGTTTACTTGGGTTGTGTTTCCCATACAGCGGCGTAACTTTCTGCTTATTGACCAAAGTGCGATGAATCATTGAAGAAAACAGTTCCCGAAACGTCTCAAATCTGTTCTTCAACCATGTTGGTTAATGATGTTACACAGGTGGTGGAGTAATAATCTCTTTTAATGAATCTGTTTGAGATCAAATAATGCCAGATTCTTACCATAAATTACAGACATGCCATCTGAGGGCTAATTCTAATTTTTTTCAGTTATTTTGCTGTATTTCCAGATCCAATCATAGCTCATATGCACATGCACTCTTCAAATACAGTGGCCGATTTACTAAACAATCCCATAAAAGCACCAATGGGAGAGTAAAGTTCAGTGCGTGATCTACTGACGTCATGCATATTAAAGCACACAGACGCAGACGAATCATTTCCATAAAGACCAACACAATCTACCAATGAGCATCTGGTTTAAGACATGCATTTTTGGGGCGTAAAATAATGATGCAAATACCAGTAAATTGACTAGCACAAACCTTAGTAAATCACCTTGTGTGATTAATTTAGATACTCTCCTCCCATACATTTTGCTCCTACAAACGCATATGCAATAAAGTCAGTCGCAAAAATAACCCTGTCCGCGCCTTTCCAGCGCTAATTTATCCCTGCTATTTTAGAATAAGTTATTATTATTACAAACAAGAAACTTAATTCATACTTTAATTCAGGATCCAATTCTTACTATTAACAGCAACTTTTGCCTCAAACTCCTAATATCTGCTTATTAAGGTAGTTTTTAAGTTTAGGATTTGGGGAGACCAGAGCTGTCGCTCAGACCACACAACTTTGCGATGCTGTTGCGAATGTTCTTTGGAACTATGGTTTCGGGAAACACAGACTTGAACTATGAACTATGTTGATAACTTGCGACCAAAGTTAGCAAAACGATGCTCCTGTGAAACACACCCGTTCAGCTGATGACGTTTAATGTCCAACCAACCTCTTAATTTAGACACTTGTTAGTGAAAGCCTTTTCAAGACAAGCAAAAGCATTATAAAAAAAACAAAGGGGTATTACTAATTAATTTTATGTTGGAGAATAAAATGTGAAAATATCTTAGGTTTAAAGAAAGCTAACGGCAAATAGGTTGCCGTGTTGGCAGAGGCTATTTACACCAACTCCACCCACAGATGTCTGGTTAGGCCAGACAAAATTACAGAATACAGTATCAATAGTATAGGGGTAAGGTGTGTGGCAGAACAATTTGTCAAATTGACCTGAATTTGAGTCCGCCTTTCGCCTTTTGGAGACGTGTTCTCTGGAGTGACCAATCACGCTTCTCTGTCTGGAAATTCAATGGATGAGTCTGGGTTTGGCGGTTGCCAGGAGAACGGGACTTGTCTGACTGCATTGTGCCACGTGTAAAGTTTAGTGGAGGGGGGATTATGGTGTGGGGTTGTTTTTCCGGGGTTGGGCTTGGCCCCATAGTTCCAGTGAAAGGAACTCTTAATGCTTCAGCATACAAAGACATTTTAGACAATTTCATGCTTCCAACTTTGTGGGAACAATTTGGGAACGGCCCCTTCCTGTCCCAACATGACTGCGCTCCAGTGCACAAAGCGTCGGTCCATAAAGACACGGATGAGCGAGTTTGGTGTGGAGGAACTTGACTGGCCTGCACAGAGTCTTGAGCTCAACCCGATAGAACAGCTTTGGGATGAATTAGAGCGGAGACTGAGAGCCAGGCCTTCTCGTCCAACATCAGTGCCTGACCTCACAAATGAGCTTCTAGAAGAATGGGCAAAAATCCCCATAAACACACTCCTAAACCTTGAGGAACGCCTTCCCTGAAGAGCTGAAGCTGTTAGAACTGCAAAGGGTGGGCCGACTCCATATTAAACCCTACGGATTAAGAACGAGATGTCATTAAAGTTCATGTGCATGTAAAGGCTGGCGTCCCAAAACTTTTGGTAATATAGTAATAAGGGCCAATATGGCGAATAAGCCCCGCCTTCTAAATGAAAGAGCCAATCTTTGATTAGTAAAGTCATCGCGTCACTGACCAAGTTTGTTCTGAGACACGGGCTTAGGACGTTTTGTCCAGGCCTTTTGTCATGATTTGAGTATTTAGAAACTAATTTTATGAGACAGTTGTTGTCAGATTTCATTGGTGATTTCAAATATGAAATTTAATCGTAAGCTTGGAAAAACAGTTTTGGAGAACTTACTGTTTCCCCATTCAAAGAGATAGGAGCTGCACTTGCATCCAAGAGGCGTTTCAAAGATGGCCGCCTTACGAAATGACTCGTCTTGAAGGGACTTTGATACTGTTTAATGTACAACATTGAGGTGCAAATATTATCCGTCACCGTCAAATAAGTGTAAATAGCATCTAACTACTATTTAAACTTATTGCAAAGAAAATACTGCTATTTTTACGTGTAAATAGCTGCTGCCAAACCCAAAACCTATTGACTTCAGGCAAAAGTGTAAAGAATTTCATCCTTCAAAAATATGTTATCCCGGCGGCACTCTCTTGTGCATAGTTAAGGTCATTACCTTTTAAATGGGAGGAGTATCTATGTTTTTTACTGTTGGCGTTAAAGAGAGTGAAGTTAACACGGACAGTCTGCAGTCAGATCATGAGAACAGAAAGTCTGAGCTAGTTCCTCTGACAGTAGCATTTCATTCATTCAGTTAAAAATATAAACCTGTATTTTGACACATGCATGAATTCAAGTGTAAAAAATCTCTCCCAGAAAGAATACTGGTCTGATATCATATGAATAGGAACAGAGCTTATGAAAAGGATTTTTACATTATGAGACGAGATTACGAATGCTGAAAGACGAAGGATGTGCATTAACAAAGTCAGTGATTTGTCTGGAAATAAAAGCACTTGTGTTGTGCAACTTTAGGCATTCTACTAACTATAAGTAACTTAGCAAGTACATGCCAACTGATTTTACTAACCCTAATCTAACACTAATACTCTATTGAGAGTTTGTTGACATGTAGTTGCATAGTTAGAAGAATGTCTAAAGTGGACTATCAAAATTAGTGCGCTTTTATTTCTCCTGCACGCTGGTTCATGCTAACGTGGTGATGCAGTGCCGAAGGTTTGTTAATTTAAAAATGCATTTCAGGAGTGAGGTCGTGACCTCTGAGGGCCCTCAGGTGGAGCAGAGACCCACTGAGGCTCTTTTTGGAAATGAAAGGTGACAGAGGCATTCACTGATTCATGCATTCGGGCAGCAGTCGCCATGCATCAGAGGAAAAGGAAAGTTCACACAAAAAGTTCTGTATTATTCACCCACCCTTGTGTCCTTCCAAAATCATATTAGTATTTCATATTACAATTTTATGGTGTTTTTTGTCCTTGCTTGACTGTTCAAAAATGTCAACTTTTATGATGCATGGGAAAAAATAGCATACAGATTTGAAACAACATGAGGGTGAGAAATTGACCGTTTACTATTTCTTGAAGGTTGCATTTTAAGTGTAAAATTTAGCCAAACACTCACAGCATGCATTTCATAACCTTGTACTCCAGTTATATCAGATCAAATGCACATAATTAACTTAATGTTATTAACAGCAGCTACGCTAATTATTCTCCAATTATTTGTTTTTTACCTCTGGAAACAGTGTAAATGTCCCAGGGTGTTTTGGTGTAGGTTTCATGTTTTTAGGTTTTCATGTTCACTGTCATGTTGTCATGCACTTCCTGCGTCTTGTTTTCATTGGTTTATGGGTTAATCATTGTTCACAGGTGTCCCTCATTTTGTCATTAGCCATTGAGTATTTAAGCCCTCATGTTTGCTATAGTCTTCGCCAGTTATTGTATGTTGTAACCCCTGTTGTTTCTCAAGTCAAGTCAAGTCTTTTGTTATTTTACCAAGTCTTTTGTTTATGTTTGGATTTATATTTAGTGTTTAATAAAACTGCACTTGGGTTCAAAACCTCGCCTTTACAGTGGATCAAACGTTACAGTAAAGCTGCTTTAAAACAATAAATGTGAAATGAATTGAAACATGCACAAAAGCATGCAGTATTAAATGCAGGTTTCCGAAAGATGATAGGCCTACTTGACTCATAATGAAAACAGTGAATGTGAACATGAATGGTACGGGACTTTTCTACCTTTTTAGCATGTCGTTTGAAAGCAAGGCTCAGGTTTGAAGAGGAAATGGTTAAGATATGAAACTATAGCAAAACCCCCTAAAAACCTCCTTTCCTCTGATACTATTCTCAGAGTCTAATGACACTGCAAACTAACAAATGATTAGTTGACATTACCAGAATTACTAATGCGAGTGCAAACCTGGTGAACGTTCAGCTTAACATCTGATTCTTTACAGTCAAACCTAGTGCATTTGATTCAATTAAACTCACTTTTCATCATGCAAGAAATTAATGCATTTTCTCTTTGTGCATCTACACTACTGGGCAAATGTTTGGAATTCTTTTTTAATTGTTTTTTAGAGTCTCTTATGCTCAACTAGGCTGCATTTATGTGATCAAAAATATTGTACAAAATTTGAAATATTATTAGAGTTTAAAATAACTGGCTTTAAAATAATGGCTCCAATTGAAAATGTTCTAGTGACTGATCACATCTAAATTTTTCAGTCGGCTAAATTTAAATTCTGTGAATTGATGCAATTTAATTCACAGAAATTCAATTCAGCTAATTTTTTTTTTACAGCGTATGTGAATATATAGTAAAGTGTGATTTATTCCTGTGATCAAAGCTGAATTTATCATCATTACTCCAGTCTTCAGTGTCACTGATCCTTCACTAATCATTCTAATCTGATGATTTGCTGCTTCATCAATGATGAAAATAGTTGCGGATACACTACTAAATGTCTGGGCTACAAAATAAAAATCACGGTTAAATCGATCAAAAGTGACAGACATTTATAATGTTACAAAAGATTCCATCTCAAATAAAAGCTGTTCTTTAGAATCTTTTATAAACTTATTTCGGGAGAAGCACGCACAGACAATTACATTTACATTTATGCATTTGGCAGACGCTTTTATCTAAAGCGACTTACATTGCATTCAAGGTACATTTTAAATTATTGTCATTTCTTGCTTTCCCTGGGAATCGAACCGATGACCTTGGCGTTGCTAGCGCCACGCTCCACTGGTTGAGCTACAGGAAACCCAATTAAATCTAATTAAACAGGTGGAGCAGGCTCAGATAATTAAACCTAATTTGAACACAAGAGGAGCATATTAAACTAATCAGTTAATCAATGATAGGAGGTGTATATAGACAGCCGATTTACCTTCCTGTCATTGGGTGCGTTTACATGCACACCAGTAAGCTGATAACTCCAAAAAATCAGCTTATTGAAATAACCAGTTTTCCCCATTTACATGCAAACCAGTAAACGGACAACACAATTAAACCGCGTTTACATGACTATTTATAAACCGGGTTATTTCCTTGTAGTGCCATCAAAAATACTAATGCCCGTATTTCTGACTCTGAGTTTTTCAGATGTTATTTGTGATGTTAAATAAAGCGTGCGCCGTGCCAGCAGGAGATTTACGGCTCATATTATCCCTTATGCAGTTATGCAGCGTTCTGACTGAACCTCTTCTACTTCTGCTGCATGAGAAAAGAGAACCCCTCTTTACAATTTTCTGGGTCTTAAACGAGTCTGCGTTTGTGATATATGTCTTTATTTCATGCAAAACGCTCGCTCGCTCTGTCTGGATGCATTTAAATCTGCTCTAAGTTTGTGTTTTTGTCACCTATCACACATGCGCACTTCAATAAGCCAACAGAAAGCACATGCAGCACGAAATCGAGGTAAGAGGCAAAAAACGACCTGTTCTGACCGGTTTATGCTTACGCCGTTTATGACATTACTCCGATAAAAGAAAACGGGTTACCGCGTTTACATGACCATGTTCATTGTCGGCTTTTTGGGCATAATCGGCTTAAGAACGTGCATGTAAACGCACCCAATGACAGTTTCTCAGCATCCCACCAGCCCTTCTCCTCACTTACTTAAATCAACTCCTCGAAATATCAAAACAATCATAAACCTGCAATCTAGTTCTGGACTATCTTCATCACGGGCTATGTTGTATGTGTCATTCAAAGGATGTTTCATTTTTAATACGGAATCAAATCTATCTATCTATCTATCTATCTATCTATCTATCTATCTATCTATCTATCTATCTATCTATCTATCTATCTATCTATCCATCCATCCATCCATCCATCCATCCATCCATCCATCCATCCATCCATCCATCCATCCATCCATCCATCCATCCATCCATCCATCCATCCATCCATCCATCCATACATACATACATACATACATACTCTGGGTTCAGTCAAAATATCAGAGCCCGGAGCCCTCCCCGGACAGCACACCAAATACACATAATCTTTACTCTGTTTAATTGATGTAAGTGTAAACTCGTGAACTTTCTGTTCATCAAAGAATTTTTTAAAAAAGCATCACGGTGCACACAGAAATCTGAAGCAGCACAGCTGTTTTCAACACTGATTTTAAAGAAATCTTA
>NC_090180.1:46277250-46289750 GCF_024679245.1 Pseudorasbora parva
GATAGATAGACAGACAGACAGACAGACAGACAGACAGACAGACAGACAGACAGACAGACAGATAGATAGATAGATAGATAGATAGATAGATAGATAGATAGATAGATAGATAGATAGATAGATAGATAGATAGATAGATAGATAGATAGATAGATAGATAGATAGATAGATAGATAGATAAACAATAGATAGAACAATGTATAGATAGACAGATAGATAGATAGATAGATAGATAGATAGATAGACAGACAGACAGACAGACAGACAGACAGACAGACAGACAGACAGACAGATAGATGGATAGATGGATGGATGGATGGATGGATGGATGGATGGATGGATGGATGGATGGATGGATGGATGGATGGATGGATGGATGGATGGATGGATAAACAATAGATAGAACAATGTATAGATAGACAGACAGACAGACAGACAGATAGATAGATAGATAGATAGATAGATAGATAGATAGATAGATAGATAGATAGATAGATAGATAGATAGATAGATAGATAGATGGATGGATGGATGGATGGATGGATGGATGGATGGATGGATGGATGGATGGATGGATGGATGGATGGATGGATGGATGGATAAACAATAGATAGAACAATGTATAGATAGACAGACAGACAGACAGACAGACAGATAGATAGATAGATAGATAGATAGATAGATAGATAGATAGATAGATAGATAGATAGATAGATAGATAGATAGATAGATAGATAGATAGATAGATAGATAGATAGATAGATAGATAGATAGATAGATTGATAGATGGATGGATGGATGGATCTATGGATGGATGGATGGATGGATAAACAATAGATAGAACAATGTATAGATAGACAGATAGACAGACAGACAGACAGACAGACAGACAGACAGACAGACAGACAGATAGATAGATAGATAGATAGATAGATAGATAGATAGATAGATAGATAGATAGATAGATAGATAGATAGATAGATAGATAGATAGATAGATAGATTTTCACTGGTCATTTCCAGTATGCAGCGTCCCGTATTAATTAACATCCTTTGAATGACACATCCAACAGCCTTTGAAGAGTCACATGAACCGGTTCAAGCCGCTTTACCTCTATCAGCATTTTTAACCAGATGCATCCCACTTTTCCAGTTGGTAGCTCTTGACCGGCGTGACCTTAATGACGGAATCCACCGCGTGCTCAGGAAACCGTCTGAAGCTTAAAAGGCCCCAGGGGATATCATGATGATTGATAACGGAGGAACAACGCCACAGAGAAACGGGCAGGTGTCAAACCTTTGGCCTTTCTGCTCAGGTGGACCACAGATCATCTCCTGTAACAGAACCAGGAATAACAATAGCTACCTGGAACAGGAATCTGCCTAAGTTTAGGAGTCTTTGTAGCTCAAGCATGATAGTGCGTACCTGCGGTCGGAAAATATTCCAGGACTGTTGTGTGTTTGAATCATAAGAACGAATGATTATGTGTAATTTCCAAAAGAAACAGAAGAAGAGTCATGGCAGCTTGCTTAAGAGGATGATATAATGACAGTAGATTCAGCAGTTCAGGTCAAAAGGTCATGAACTTCTTGAGAAGATAAAGACCTCGATGTGAACAGAACGCAGTGAAATTAAAATGAAACACACCCAAAACCCAAAACACTTGATATTGAATACGGTCCATATGTGCACCGGTATGTTTAAGCATGTATTTTGAGTGTTTATCCAGTCAAACTTCTCTTGCCCATTGGGGTTTGTATAGGTAGATACTGATGGAGTGTGTAGACGTCTGTGGTTAACTGCTAAAGGATGCTTTAAGCGGCGTCTGAATGAAGAGACTGTACGGGTTGTTCTGGTTAAGTGTGTGATGTTTACTCAGCTGCTAGAGTTTGCTGGAATGTCGAAACGCACTTTCTTCTGTATCATAGGTACCAGAAGAAGAAACACAGACACGCGCGTTTGATTCATCGACGACTGCTGTCCGAATGACCGTCTGAAATATCCTCGGGTTGCAGGAAAACCTTCTTGTTTAATCAATAAAGCAAATATTAAAAGACTTAATATTTCAGCATTCTAAATGTAGCATTTCCAGGAAAAACAGGATGGATGGATGGATGGATGGATGGATGGATGATAGAATGATGGATGGAAGGATGGATGGATGGATGGATGGATGGATGGATGGATGGATGGATGATAGAATGATGGATGGAAGGATGGATGGATGGATGGATGGATGGATGGATGGATGGATGGATGGATGGATGGATGATAGAATGATGGATGGATGGATGGATGGATGGATGGATGGATGGATGGATGGATGGATGGATGGATGATAGAATGATGGATGGATGGATGGATGGATAGAATGATGGATGGATGGATGGATAGAACGATGGATGGATGGATGGATGATAGAATGATGGATGGATGGATGATAGAATGATGGATGGATGGATGGATGGATGGATGGATGGATGGAATGATGGATGATGGATGGATGGATGGATGGATGGATGGATGGATGGATGGATGGATGATGGATAGAATGATGGATGGATGGATGGATGGGTGGATGGATGGATGGATGGATTGATTGATGGATGGATGGATGGATGGGGATGATGGATAGAATGATGGATGGATGGATGGATGGATGGATGGATGGATGGATGGATAAAATGATGGATGGATGGATGGATGGATGGATGGATTGATTGATTGATGGATGGATGATGGATAGAACGATGGATGGATGGATGAATAGATAAAATGATGGATGGATGGATGGATAAAACAATGGATGGAACGATGGATGGATGGATGGATGGATAGATAGAATGATGGAAGGATGGATGATAGATAGAATTATGGATGGATGGATGGATGGATGGATGGATGGATGGATGGATGGATGGCTAGAACGATGGATGGATGGATGGATAGATAGAATGATGGATGGATAGAACGATGGATACAGGACACTGAACGCATCAACAGAAGAAAAATACAAGAAATGCACAATTAAAAGAAGTTCCAAATCATTCCTCCAAAGAGGTTCAGTTGTTGGTTCCTCAAAGAATCTTTCTGTGACCCGTTCTTTAAATGAAAAGCTTCCGTGGATCTTACCGCCGGTGCCGGTAAAGAGCCTTTAGTTTTAGAGTGTACCGCAGCTGTGATTGTAATGAAAGAAAGTCTGTTAGACACTAAACTTCACAATTTGTTGCTCTTTAACTGCCAACCATTAGCGCTCACATAAGAAATAACATCTCCCAGAAAGTATCAGTGAGCGTTGAAAAGAGCAAAGCAGAGTTAGGAGGAATGAAACCGATAGCGCAGCGCTCTCTCGCTCCTTTACTGTTGACACAACCCACGGTCACAACGGTAAATGTCACGCAACGACACACACAGAAAGCACCTTTCACGCTCTCGCTCTGACAAGGAGAACACTTGAGGAGCAGTGCAGGCCTGATTAGGTGCGAACAGCTAATAAATGAGAAGCACACTCCCTGCTGGAGGCCCAATTAGATCCGTATGGACCCGATATGACAAACCCGAGGCCTTCAGCCAGCGCTCTGTCATAACAGCGCTCAGAAGCACTCATGGAGAGGTGTTAGGGGAATGCAGCATGCCTCGTGTGGAGCTTCGCTTGAACAAATGCCGTATAGTTCTGGGCCTCGTTCCTCTCGCTTTAATAGAAAGCAGAAACTAATAAACATTCTGATACGCCACAGGTGTTGATGCTTGCTTCTGTGCATATTTAAGGTCTACAACTAATGCAGCTGATCAAGGTTATTACCGTCAACTAAAACCATTAAAAAAAGCCTGAAAATAAATAGAATAAATAAGCATATAATATAGAATAATAATAAAAAATGACAACACAACAAAATTTTACATAAAATTAAAATGAAAACTTAAATAAAACATTTATAAATAATAGTATTTTTTATTTTAGATTTTGCAAAGGCAAAATTTCTCAATTTTGATTAGATTAAAATAAATAGAATCAATAAACTATATAATATATAATAAATAAACTATAAAACAATAAAGCTAAAAATAACAAATATATAACTTAATAAAATATGCACATTTAAAAAATTAATAAGAAACAAAACACAACAACATTACAAAAATAAATAAATAAATGGAAACAAAATAAAAAATTAAATCTGATACAAAATAATAGTTTACCGGTAAATAATAGCACATTTTTTATTTTGCCTTGATGCAAAGGCAACATTTCTCTACTTTGTTCAGTTTAAAAATAAACTATATTATACAGAATAAATAAACTATAAAGCTAAAAATTAAAACTTAATAAAAACTTAATACACATTTAAAATCCGAATAAAAATTAAAACATTACTAGAATTTTAAATAAAATAAATGAAAATAAAAATAAAATCTGATACAAAATAATGGTACTTTTTTTATTTCAGCTGGTTCAAAGGAAACATTTTTCAATTTCATTCAGTTAAAAAATAAATAAACTATATAATATAGAATAAATAAACTAAAAAGAAAAAAGAAAACATAATAAAAAAATGAATAAAAATGACAACACAACAAAATTTATTAATTTGTATTAAAATGAAAACAGAAAATAAAAATGTTTATCTGACACAAAATAATAGTACTTTTTTAGTTCAGCTAGTTGGAAAGGTAACATTTCTCAATAACATTTTTTTTATATAAAATGTTTAATATAAAAAATAAATGAACAATAAAGCTATAATAAAACTATACACATATAACATCTGACAAAAATACTAGAGTTTTAATTCAAATAAAATGAAAACAGAAAAAAGAAAACCTGACAAAATAATAGTATAATCACGATACTAAAATAACACTGGCTCTGATCAAAACTCTCTGGTTTAGCGATTTGAAACTAGGCCGCAATTCTGTGTCATACAAATAGGGATTCAAAATAAGTTTGGCATTTGCGTGTTGCTCAGCTTCCAAAGAGTATTTGCATTACGGGAATACGTTCTTCATGTAGAGTAGCCTGGATGCCAGCTAAACTTAGCCCCGCCCACAACATTTTTAGGTCGGGCGGTTCGGTCTGGCCTCGCTCCATAGAGGAGTAATTATCTCTGAACAGAAACTGTTCTGACCAATGAAATCATCAGAGCGGGCTTTAGCCGATGACGGACAGATGATCAACAGTAACGTAATCATCACGTCATCAAAGGGGCTTGGGTTATATTTGTTCAAATCCTAAACGGAGAGCTTGTTTGTATCTGCATCACCATCACTATTTCTCTCAAAAATGATGATCATGTTGGGTAAGTACTCTGTGTATCATTAAATTATTTTATTTTTTTACAACACCGGCAAAGATCGTTTATTCCAGCGTGATACCAGAGCGCGTGCAGACAGGGTTGCCAAGTTTTTACAACAAAACCCGCCAACTACTAGCCCTAAACAATAGCTTCTCGGGGGGTTCTCCGGGGAAAAATGCCATTTGGGGGGTAAAATGTGTGTTATTTTGGCAAGGTTGCTGCTAAAATTCGCACTCATGGGTCTATATATCACATAATAGTCGCTTCAACCCGCGGACATAGAAAACAACCCGCGGGGAAAAACACAGACTTGGCAACACAGTGCAGTTGAGCTCTGTTGACATTTGACAATGCGTCGCTCCGTTGCTCTGATTGGTTGTAGGTCTGTCCAATTGAGGTCTTTCCTGGTTGGGTTGAAACACGCCCCTTAATCACAGCCCAATGGAGCATCAGACTCATATTCTGACCTAGAGCTGAGTATGACCACGTCAGGCTACATGTAGAGTGCTGAATGAAGATATCTTTGAAGACGCATTTGGCATTTCTCATGCTCTGTGTGATGAGAAATGCACTTCCTATAACCTAATAGGCATTTTAATCAGAAGTTAAATATGTGACCACTGATTGTCAGCTCTGTTGATATAGTTTTATATTGTATTATTTTGTTTAATTTTACTGTGTATTGTTTAATTTTGTAAAGGCTCACTAAGGACGGACATTGAGAATAAGCATCGGTTAAAATGTTGTAGTATATAACGTGTTTATGTGACATTCTTGTCCTTATTCAAATAAAAATAAATAATAATAAAATCAAAAAATAAATAATATGTTAAACGGCATTGGTAGACTTATGTAATGTGATGCTCTTACGCAACACTGAGTCGAACCAAACAATGCAGACGATAAATAAGTCATCAGATATGCTTCAGTGTTGTGATGATTTGCTTTAATGGATGTGTATGCGGCTGAAAACGCCGGTTCTGTTCTCAGGTGCATGTGGAGTGGAAAAAGCGCGTTCTTGTTCCCAAACGCTCCACAAATATTTCAAGTGTACTGAAATTAGAGCTGGAGTCTATCCAGGCCTTTGAATTCCTGCGAGCACGTCGCACGTGCCAGACCGACTCTGTTTTTAATTTTTCACCCTCCTTGTGTTTTCCTTACAGAGGCCGTGCGTCTCAATGCAATCATTCTCTGATTCCTCGCGAATCTGTCCGCGTGTGTGCAGGAAATGGGGCCAAACTGGCTTCCTGAGCGGCTCAGGAGGAAACACGGAAATAAGAAAGGGGTGTGTGTTTAAAAATAACTCGGTATAAAAGGTCCAGGCAGGATCCCACTCACTCTCAGACTCAGACTCACATACTCACTGGCGGGATGTTTCTCCGGCGTTACACACTCGGCTTCAGGCACGCATCCCTCTGTAGAGTCACGCTACCAATACTACATCTACAAATACAGATCACACACATTTGAGTAAAAGTCTCACATACAGCAAAAAGGGATCAAAACATATATAATATTTAGACTACACTGACAGTAGAATATATTAATATACAATGATGGTGTCACATGTACAATGTCAAACACTACGTCCAAATTAGATCCGTACACATTCTAACGGCTTATGTTGGACGACAATTCGATTTAGCTACAAACATGAATTAAAAAGTGTTAAAAACTACAAACATGGCGGATGGTTAAGCGGAGCGGTTTAGATATAGGCTGCGTCCGAAAACCTAGGTTGCTGACTCGTTGCCTCACTGCCTCATCAGACAATAGCTGCGTTTCCATTACGGATTTGCGAAAAACTTTTGCGATATTTCTTAAATGTCGATAAAAAACTATTGCGAAATGACAGTGTTTCCATAGCTGCAGTTATGCGACTAAAACATATTATTTTCCTCTCGCAAAAGGTCATTCCAAAATGATAGCACTTGGTAGGTTTGTA
This sequence comes from Pseudorasbora parva, assembly GCF_024679245.1. NCBI lineage: Eukaryota > Metazoa > Chordata > Actinopteri > Cypriniformes > Gobionidae > Pseudorasbora > Pseudorasbora parva. The sequence goes on from NC_090180.1 coordinate 46,284,490, forward strand.
TATCCCATCCACCACACTAGCCATTATTTTTATTGGAAGGAGACGTGTCCAATGTCCAAGCATTAATGGCAAGGAAAGCCCCTTAGGTTACTTAACGGATATGAGGTGTGTGTGTGTGTGTGTGTGTTTGTTTGTGTGTCAGATCTGCTTCAAGGTCTTCATGTAGCATTTCTGTGTTTAGAATCCAGTATTACTGTAATCCTATTGTCTTTTATGAGTTTAATAAAGAACTCCGTCTCGTCTTCTCTCCAAACCAAATCCGAAACCGTCATCTGTAAAGAATGATCAACTTTTACGCGCGCCAGGTTGACACATATAAAAAAAAGAGCGAAATGTTTGAATTTGCATGATAACTCAATTGTTTTTATTTTATTTATTTATTTTTACCACTTTCGTTATTTTAGCTAGACATTTCGTTTGTTGGGCATATGAACTGAATTTAGAAATGCTTTGGAAAAGAAAAAATTGGCATTTAATAAACAAGACAGCGTTTGGAGTGAATGCATGCAAAATAATTAGTTCCCCGAGTCCACAAATAAAAATTGACAGTTTATAGTTTATAATTACGTCTTGAACTTAACTGTATAGGTAAAACTGACAGAGTATGGTGAATTTTAACTACATTATCTTGTTATTACGACACAATTGAGTGGAAAATATAATATATAGGCCCTATGTTGCAGCAATGCGTCACCGCAACAGGTGACATGTAAATGCGAAAAAAACGTTTCCATTGCAGTTTTGCGAAAATGTCCTTTTTCGAATTGCCTGAAAAACCACCTCATGAGAGCGTAAAAACTTTTTAGCGATATATGGGAGTTTTTGCGAAATTGCCGCGTTTCCATTAGGCGTATTTTCAATTCGCAATTTCAATTTGCACAATTTGAAGGGTAATGGAAACGCGGCTAATGACTCTGCAGGCCGCGGTTGTGCACGAAGGCACCTCACAGAGCTAATTTCGGACAGACTTCTATGGCAGTGTAACAGTTTAATAATCTACAGCTAAATAGAGAGAGCTTTGGTGAGAACTAAACACATAATCACTTACTACAGTAGTGATTTCTCGCTAGAAATGTAATATGTTGGTAAAAAAACGTACATTTACACACAAACTGACCCGCAAACGAAACTTCTGGACGCCATCTTTTTTCCCCAGCTCAACTGTCATTGAATGGAAAGCACAGGATTGTGGGATATCAAAGGCAGCGAAGGATACATGAATGATGCCTTCAAAAAATCGATCAGATGAAGTTATCTCAGGAGACAGGAAGTAGACCAAACATTAGATTCGGATTCCTTCACGTGCTTTTGGAAATGTCTTCCCACTTCCCAAGTCATGATTACGAGCTTGTTGCATTCAAGTGCTTTGTTTTTGGAATGAACAGGAATCATGGAGGACACATGTTAATTCTCTCCTATATTTATTGGGGAAATCTAATTAAACCCAAAATTATTTGTAGTGAGTCACAAACCCAACACTTAACAGCAATAAACATTTACGATGTTAGATTCTGCAATCTTGGTCAAATTTTCGCTGTGCAGCTATAAAACGTAGGCTACAATAGACTACGCTTCAAATGATTAGTGTAGCAGCCTATGTAAATATAGCCCTACTACACTAGCTACAATAAAAGACAAGACTATAGATGATCTAGTTGTTTTGGGGATAAAAACTAATAAATCTACCCGTCACAGCAGTAGGAGTTCTCCCTTCCACCATGTTTACAGTTTATGGCACGCCCATCTTGGGAATGGGTCTCAAAATTATTTCCTAACTTCCCCAGTAGTACACACGGCATCGAATCAGAGGGTATTCAAGTGCACTTTTTACCTCGGAAACTCGTATTTACAATAATTCCGATATCACGTGAAGGCAGCATTAATATCGGTATCTAACCTGACGAAAATATGCTTATTAAATTATTATTTCATCTGCAAGGACATTTTAAACTTATAAAGATATGTGGTTTGCATCATTGTCCACATGAAAGAAAGACCCACGACTGACTGATCAGATGCTACTACATTTCTCTCCCGGTAACAGTACGAATTTAAGTAACGTTAAGGAATAATTGACGAAGGGATAATTGACGTAATGTAGTCACGATGCGCAGCATTATTTTTCTAATAATTCAACGGCCCAGATTCAATTATTCTGTTTATACTACGGTTGCCACACCTTAAAGGGGGGGTGAAATGCTGTTTCATGCATACTGAGCTTTTTCCACTGTTAAAGACTTGGATTCCCATCCTAAACATAGACAAAGTTTCAAAAACTAATGTTGGACGTTTGATGGAGTATTTCTGTGTTAAAAATACTCCTTCCGGTTTCTCACAAGTTTCGGAGAGTTTTTTTCTAGTATGGGTCTACTTGACGTTAATAGAGCGGAAGGTCCTTGTATGGGCCATACGGGCTCTTCTCCCGGTAGGGTGCGCGCGCGCGTGACTAGAGGGAGAGAGAGGAAATGCACGCTGTAAACAGTCTCTCAGGTGCAGATCCAGTCCTCCGTGAAGACTTATGTCGCGCGCCGCGCTCCACTTTATTCCTATGGGTGACGTCGAGCGACTTCAACGCTTCAGCACAGCATTCCGGGAAGGCAGCGCTGCATTTGACCCGATTTGAACGCAGAAATGACGGGAAGCTTCACAACATCGCTTCAGTCGCGTCTCAAAGTGGATTTACACGCCACTGCTGTCAGGACTTTACCAAATCATATCAAAGAAGTGTGTTTTTGACGGAGCGGTCCCAGCGATAAAGGTTCGGTCCTGCTTTGGAAGCAGCCGGTGAGTAAAACTGCTTCAAATGTCTGTGCTGTTGGCTCGTCGTGTGAGTAAACATCAGTAAACCACACGATCGCGTGTTTCGTCATTCAAATGCGCTAACGTTACTCCATTGCTGTTCTCTGTTGTATAACGTTACACTAGTCTGATGTGCAAAACCGTTTTGCTTGCTACTGCGAAGGTTTAGTCACATACAATAGTCCATAAACCGAATCATGTCCTCATAAACTGCGAGTAAAGACACACAAAGGCCCCTAAATACAGTCCATACCACAGAGACGGACGTCCTGATGTTGCCGTTTCTCCTGTTCAATTTATTTCTCCCTCAGATTTGATTCTGGATCATTATCTGTATTAGCTGAGCTCGATAGCCATGGGTTTCTCCACGCTTGAGGACGTCACCGCTTTGTTCGCTATCGTCATTCTTTAGCTCCGCCCACACGATACGCCTCCAGGCGCTCGTTTTTTTCCGGAAAGACTCGGTACAGCCCATATTTCTTTTATAAATATAATAAAACTAAAGACTTTTCGGAGATATGAAGGATGCAATACTACTCTATAGGTACTCAAGATTGACATGAGATTGACTGAAACTGAGTGTTTCACCCCCCCTTTAAGACATTGTTCAGATGATGTATTGCATGATATTTGTCAGGTTTTTGTCCTTAAAATGCTTGTGTGTGGGACTAATTTCTTACGCATCTAAACCCAAGCCTTCATTGCTAATTCTACAACGTCTTTTTAGATAGTATACGGAGTAATAACGGAGGCTTGAGCCACTGATTGCAGACTAATGTAGTTATTAATACAGTATGAGTTATTAGAGAGAGAGAGAGAGAGAGAGAGAGAGAGAGAGAGAGAGAGAGAGAGAGAGAGAGAGAGAGAGAGAATTACCTAGGTCCGCGCGTCTCACAGTTCCACAGCAGCGTCTACTAATACGAATTACTGTATATAACTGTAAAATTATTTTGTCAATTTTTATCATATTGTTTGCTATATTTCTTTGCTTGGTCAGTGTCGCTGTGTTTTTTTTTTTTTTTAGCGATTTTGCTGTTGTCGACTGTAGAGCCATTTCAAACAGCCATTTGAAAACATTTGGCGAAGTGATAAGGAACTGTAATGCGGTCAAAACCTGCCTGGAACTACTTTATCCGTGTGTTTCCCTGAAAATAATTACACACCTAAAACGTTCGTCAACCAGTAAAATTCAAGCTTTCAACTGCCCTGCAGTCTGTGGAGGATTCTAGAGACTGATTATTGGCAAGGCAGTTTAAACGATGACAGAAGCGAGAATTGTCCCAAATAAAAAATAAAAAAAATTTAAAAAAGCTTGCCCAGTCTGCTGCTACACACTCAAAATTATGTACTTTTTCTTCACAAAAACAGTATAGTTTAGGGCATTGCATAAATATAGGCGAATTGGGATGCAGCAATAGTATATAACCATGCACTATAAAATAAAAATATGTTTAAAGGAAAAACTCAACACCTGTGAGAAAAGCAAAATCACAAACAAGATCTGATCTCTAACATTTATATCATCTCATGTTTAAATCAGATCACAGCAATGTCTCAAACTGCTCAAAAATAAGTTAAAAACAAAGATTATTGGAGTTACTTCAAAATGTTGTTTAATTCAGTACTTGACATAGATTTGTAGTAAGCTGTGAAATTGACTAGCATTTGTGAAAACTGTTACAAAGTAAATCCTTCACTAATCTTTTTAGGGGTGTATGTCCAAAAAAAACATGGCACAACTGTGCTACGCATCCCAAAACACATGGCAATACCATGCAATGTTTTATTATTTTTTTGCACTATGCAAGACAGCTTTGCTCTCAAAGGCCTAAAGTTGGATATAACAATGTCAAACTTCATTAATCTGCTGAATGCAACTATAAGGCATAAAGATGTTAAGCTACACAATTGTATATTGACTTGACAAAAGCTGAGAAAAAACAAACATGTCTGCATTCTGCGTTCGTGCGTCTATGGTTTAGGCACATAGTTTTGGCTACAATTCATAACTACAATACCAAGAATGTAAAGTGGGTGTAATGCATAAATTTCACACACAAATCACCTGAAACATGACGCGAGATTGACATGAGAATGATCATATAGTAAACAAAGATAAAAGAAGCTGCTGTTTGTAAAATTCCTGCCAGGGTGTTGTAATGTAACGTTTGTGTTGCATGCTCATCTAACATGAATGCGATTCATTGCATCTGCTATAAAACAATGATCAGAAATCCAGCCGGCGTTCTCGCATTTTCAGGCTTATGTAAAAACAAGTTTTGCAACTTTCACATGTGTTACCCAACCATTACAATATTGTGCAAAAAAAAGTAATTTTGAAAGATTAAGAAATAATTCTCTGAAGTAATTGCTCATTCTTAGAAGACGCATGATTTAGCACAGCCTAAAATCCAGCATTAAAGGACGTCCATCTCATAATAATCTCCTTTTGTATGAATCAT